>NW_027165715.1:0-277 GCF_002600585.1 Cystoisospora suis
CACGGCTCCCTGCCAGGGACCGGGTGGAAACCGTGTTTTTCCCGGCTCGATTTGCCGGCGAGTGAGCTGGTCCCCGTTGAGCCGTTGCGGTCTCCCGGGGTCCGAGGTGTCGTTCCTGAGTGTTTTTTTATTTTTTTCGTGCCTACTGTGGATCAATGGATAGCAAATGTGTTTTGCTTTCCATTGATACCTATCTTGCCTAGAAAGCGTGTGGTTTTCTCTACCGGACTGCCTTCTGCTTTTCTGCGTGCGGCGCCCGTTGTCTTGTGGCGGCCGG
>NW_027165716.1:0-430 GCF_002600585.1 Cystoisospora suis
TATGGCTAGCTAGCTAGCTAGCCACGACAACCAATGATTCTTCAGCTGGTCTCACATCTATGTCATACGGTCAGAAGAAGCAAGAGGGAGGGGATCAACAAAGGAAAGTTCAGAGGTACATCCCAAGTCTCTCTTCTCCAACGACAGCTTCCACGTATCCACTTGTAAAAGAGTCTCTTCTACGAAATGGAAACAGCTCGCTAGCTCGGAAAGGTAGAGTCTTCTTCGGCGCCAGGAATGTGTGGTGGATGATTGGAAATTTTCGTAAACAAAGAGAGTTCTCTCGTTAGAGGAACGTACATGAAAGTAAGCAGATATTCCTTCACGTGGAGTTGAAAGACTTTTCGGTGAAAAGTTGTCTTGCTTTCTGTTGTTTCTCTTCTCTTCGAAAATAGCAGTCATTCAGAGCACCGGTGTAATGATTCTAGGG
>NW_027165717.1:0-435 GCF_002600585.1 Cystoisospora suis
TCCTCCTCCTGTTGTTGTCGTGCGTAAGATAGGAGGCGAGATTCTCAGAAACCCCCGTTCTGTATGTACACCGGCGTACATTTGTCGCACCATCGGGTTATTCTGGAAGACGATGATGCCTTCAACATTGCCTATACATCTTCCATCTAACCAGAGCTTTTCGTGAAAGTAACTGTCGAAGAAATGTTTCTCAAGCTGATCCACAATATCCGCATCATAAATCTTGAAGAAAGGGAGCCAAGATTCCCCCACAAACTTGGGCTCGTCATGCGGAAAGCATCTCATATATAGTGACAGATGTAAGTGGTTCTGTCGTAGTTGTTCTATCGTCGTTACAAGCTGAATGGTCGGGAAATCGTCATAGAGGACTTCCTTCACTAAGCGGCCTTTCCTCGCTAACGTCGCTAGCTTCTGATACGTACCTGTCTGATCAAC
>NW_027165717.1:459-1139 GCF_002600585.1 Cystoisospora suis
GGAAGGTAGCATGACTCTGTAAGCTACTATGACTACTACTACTACTATGGGTATGAGAGAGACAGTTCGCTGTGTTTTGACTGGTATGACGGCCACTCGATGCTGACGGACTTAGACGGGAATGATGGATGGAGGGATGACTTTTCATTGGGGGGGATGTGGAAGATAGAGGCGGAGAAGTGGGTCTCATCACACCACCTTCTCCTTCTCTTCTTATCTGACCATCTTCATCTTCTGTACAGGTCGTCTCCCCTGTATGTTCCATTCTATTCCCGACATTCCTCTCTTCTCCTCCTGCGCTTTCCACCCCCTTCTGTGGACCCGAGAGAGAAGAAGCGAAAGCAAACGATGCTGTAAAGAATCGATCTGTCATTTTATGACGATCGTCGTCATCACCCCCTCCTTCTTCTTCTCCATTCTCCTTCTCCGTCCTCTTCTCCCTCAAACTTTGCTGGGGGCTCTCTTGACTCTCCTTCTTATAGATATCACCATCACCGTGACGATCTTCTTCTTCTCCTTCCGTCACCCTAGACCAGCCACCACGTGATAGAGGAAGAGGCGATGATGTATGACAACTGCTACTACTACTACTACTATTACTACTACTCACTCCTCTTCCGAAGCTCTTGCTCTCTCTTCCCCCTAAGGATGATGAAGAGGATGAAATGATACCCCCCCCC
>NW_027165718.1:0-472 GCF_002600585.1 Cystoisospora suis
TTCTTCTTCCTCAGTCCAGAGATAGAGACATCTCTATAGATATGTCTACGGAGCTCCTCTCTTTGAAGAGCGCCTGACCCAGCTAACGACGTACATAAAGAGAGAGAAGCTGACTTGAGAGCAAGAAGAGAGACAGGATCATCATTCCCTCCACCTAGTCTATTTCAAGATGTCTTTCTCTCCTCTCTTTTTCTTTTCTTCTTTTCATGGGTAAGGAATCGCTGTATCTCCTTTCCTCTCCTCATCTTTCTCCACTATTTTTTCACACTTTTCTTTCTTTTCATCTTTTCTCTTGTTCCCCCATCTGTTTTGATCTCCCTTGTCTCCTTCTTTATCTCTCTCTTTTCTTCAGATTTAACTTGGAGTTCCTCTCCCTATCAGCTCGCCGTGCTAAGGCCAATCAACTTCTTCTCTCTGCCTCTCAGCACTCTCCAGGGGGGGGAGGCGCGGGAGGTCTTCATTCCACGGCAAC
>NW_027165719.1:0-273 GCF_002600585.1 Cystoisospora suis
GATGTGAGATTGTCAATTATGCCTCCTAGGGGAAGCTAACTGCGTGGGTAGAGAACATTGTGGAGCTCGGAGGTCCCCGCCAACAGTAGCGGCTGGCTCCGTTTTCTTCCATCTTCTCACCGGTCTCACGTTTTTATTACACCGGGGCTTTCGAAACAGTCAGAGCTTAACCAGTTCCCCTTTTAAAACATGAACTTGTCAAGGTCACTCTGTCCAGCCTAGAACAGGCTCCCACTACTTCTTGTCTTTTTCTTTTTTCTTTCACCGAAGGGG
>NW_027165720.1:0-370 GCF_002600585.1 Cystoisospora suis
CCCGCAGCTGAGAGCTGCTGGTCTCAGCTTCGGCTGGCGGAGGCTGTGACCAGCAGCTCTCAGCTGCGGGAGATCCAGGCAAGCTCACGAAAACTGCGATTCTCGACGACCTCATAGTTCCAGTGCAGTCGGGTCCGGTCTTCGACTCTTGCACGTGGTCTAACAAGCAGGACGGAGCCGAGCTCTGGGAAGGGTCTACATGACGCGATTTAGTGGACCGCTTGCATCACTATCTGCTGGAGAGGGTGCCCAGTGCTCGGCGGGGTGTTCTTGTTTGGGGCACCCGTGACAAGGACAACGTGTGGCCGTTGTGACAGCACAGCGCGCATGTCTACGTCAATAGAGTGTACCAGTGAGAAAAGCATACAAG
>NW_027165721.1:0-313 GCF_002600585.1 Cystoisospora suis
CGGCTCCTCTCTCCGCTATCTCTTCTACTGGGGCGACAACGACCAAGACTACTACGGATTCAACCTTAGTGACACCCTCGGGGGGAGATCCTCGTCATCAGAGGACAGAGGAAGGAAGAGACCATAGTCTCTCACGTCCGATAACGGCATCGCGTGGAACCAAAGCAGAAGAAGGGGGTGTGGGGCCCCAGGCTTCAGGGGCTTTAAGTTATCTCCAGCATGGTACTCGAAGTGCAACGCCAGGACCGGCTTCTTTAACGTCAAAATCGTCGGCATCTTCTTCTTCTTCCTCTATGGGAGGAGGAGCAACAGA
>NW_027165722.1:0-475 GCF_002600585.1 Cystoisospora suis
TTGGGCGGAGTTATTCCGGGCTTTTGGAAAAAATCTCTATTTTTCCAGGTTCTCAGACGTCGTGTGGACGGCTACAGTTTCATACGGTAATAGCGTTTGGAAACGACTTGGCTGAACCATGTGGGTGAACCGACGTGTCACTGTAGCCCAGCGAATTTCTCTGCCTCTCTGAATCTAATTGACCCTGGCCCCTTCTGTTCGGGATTTAACGACGCCGAGGGAAACTGGTTTGTCCCAGTCTCGACGGGCTTTTCACACGATTGGTTGGACAGCTCTGCTTTTCCGAAAGTTCGATTGGTTACGTCCTGTTCCCGACCACATGTACTCGACCCTGGAAAGTTGCCCGGACTGTGCGGCGCGGGACGCGTCAACTTCGTTCTCTAAGCGTTGTGGCTCTGCTTGGAAATTATTTATCTCGGGGCTATTGATTCCAGATCTGGCTATTTTACTTCCCTTGACACGCGGCAGGTGGTCA
>NW_027165722.1:1079-1214 GCF_002600585.1 Cystoisospora suis
ATCAGTCCTCATTCCAAATGAGGCCAGAAGTGACTTCTGTCGTCCAGGCCATGCGTTCGACGAATGTGCCTGCGAATATGCTGTATGAGGCTGCCCGGGATAGGTTATTAAGGAATGCGGGAACAAAGTATCAAG
>NW_027165723.1:0-285 GCF_002600585.1 Cystoisospora suis
AAAGAAAGAAAGAATAGAAAGAGAGAGAGAGACAGAAGGAAATGAACTGAGAGAGATCTATCTTCTCCTTTAGGCCTTCCGTTGCTAAGGAGAGGCCTACGCCCACGGGTGGAGGACAAGAAGACAAAAGATAAAGGAGATTTCGACTCTTCTCCAAGCACTCAAATGAAGATGGAAAAGAAAGGAGAGAAAAGGAAGAAAAAAGAAGAACAGACGACGTTCTCTTCATTCTCATCTTCCTCTAGTCTTCCATCCTTCTTCATCGCCATCATGATCTTCTCCGTC
>NW_027165724.1:0-223 GCF_002600585.1 Cystoisospora suis
GAAAGAGGAGGCGGCGGTCGAGCCGGAAAATGTGATTTGCGGCGACGTGGAGGCAAGCGCACCATTCATAAATGCAGTTCGTGCGCAAGGAGGACGCGGAATGCAAGTTGGAGGCGTTCTGAGCGCGCGGAGATCCTACGCGGACGTGGCGAGAGCAGGCGTGAACTACGAGCAGAAGTTAGCGGCTATGCGTCAGCAAAGCGACAGGAGTGCAGCTAAGCTA
>NW_027165725.1:0-346 GCF_002600585.1 Cystoisospora suis
CGGATGACCGGGCTGCAAGCCCTTCGGAAATTGCAGCGGCGAGTCGGCGGCGATGCGTAGTATGGCTAGCGGCCCACTGAGCGGGGGGACTGCGATCCTGCTTTCACCGCCAGCCGCCAGGCAGCTACTTGTCTCTTGTTTTCGCCGGATTCCCGTTCGTAGTGAGCGCACATCGTAATACGGTTTTCACATTTGGGACTGTCTTCGCCGAGATGGGTCGTTTTTTTCTCATGTCGTGTGCCATCGCCGCGCTGGCGTTGCCGACTTCCGGCGGCATAGCCGGCAACTCGGAACATTCTTTCGCGAGGGCCCCAGTCGCAGACGAGGGGACGATCCCAGTTCTGCG
>NW_027165726.1:0-253 GCF_002600585.1 Cystoisospora suis
CTTGCTTTCTTTCTATCTGGAGGCGTAGTAAGAAGTGAGTGAGAGAAGAGGAGAATAAGAATCTGCTAGAGGAGGAGAAGTAGTAGGGGGAGGAGTAGCTCTTTTCTATTCTCTGGAGTGTATTCATTTCTCATGATAAAGGCTGTGATGTACATACACTTGTTCTTTAAGACGGACAGGCAGTGATCTACATGAGATTTCTTATTTACCTCTTCTAGATATTCTTCTTGTTTTGTTTCTTCTTCTCTGTCTT
>NW_027165727.1:0-346 GCF_002600585.1 Cystoisospora suis
CACTGCTTACATGCTGTACTTAAGCCTTCGGTACGCCTTGATTCTGGGATTTTCCCAGCTTACACTTCAGAGTACGCACTGTTCAACAATTGTACAGTTGAGCTGAACTTCTATACTTGGTTTCTACTGTTAGATTACTAAGATAAAGAGGTTCAGTGCTCTCTAGTCTTTCTTAATTAGATGGGACATACCCCCTTCTACGTTCCCTCTCTATACCTATCCCCTCTGACTTAGGTTTCCACAGGTATTTAAGCGTATAATAATAACAGATCACTCGGGGCAGAGCCAAAGCTCTGACACAGGCCCTGCGGGTTCCGGAATTCTGCTGCGATGGCGGATGTTGCCA
>NW_027165728.1:0-214 GCF_002600585.1 Cystoisospora suis
CTCTTCTTTTCTTGACGTGAGAAGAACACAATGTGAGAGAAGAAGAGAGAAAGCCGTGGCGACGAGAATCAATGAAAAGGAGAAAGAAGAAGAAGCAGAAAAGGCAAAGCTTGAAAGATGTGAGAAAGAAGAGAAAGCATGGAGAACTGTGAAGGATTGTATGAGAGATGGCAGGAGTAGGGAAAAGAGAGAAGGGGGGGAGAACAAGAAGAAG
>NW_027165729.1:0-201 GCF_002600585.1 Cystoisospora suis
GTGTTCTTTTCTTGTTCTTCTTCGATCTTCATCATCTTTCTTTCTTCGAAGTCACTTGAAACCTCTGAAGACCATGGAGCTGCAGTTGAAAGAGCTCTACTACGACTTTCGAAACTCTTCTCTCTCCTAGTACCACCACTCATCCTACCGTTATGAGGACGGTTAATACCAGACTTCCTTATATAAGGGACTGGGGGTGAA
>NW_027165730.1:0-255 GCF_002600585.1 Cystoisospora suis
CTGGTGAGTGATTGAAGAGTGATGCCTTGCCTTGTTTTCTTCTTGTCAAACGACTTTCACTAAGTGATGGTCTCACTAGCATTTCTAAAATCTAGACTTTTTGCTTTCTTGTCGTGAAAACCGTTGCTTGAATAACTTCCTCGTGTGTGTTCCGGTCATTCACTAACCGGCGCCAGCAGCAGCAGTTGTAGCCGCTGCTGAAGAACAGCCAGCAGATAGATGCATTGAAGGTGGGGGGGGGGGCCCTACAGCAAG
>NW_027165731.1:0-163 GCF_002600585.1 Cystoisospora suis
GTGCATTCAACTATTACGACTGAGCAATTCGCCGAGCTGTTCATACAACGTGTGTGGTACTTACACGGATTCCCGAAGTCGATCGTGTCGGACAGGGATCCGAAATTCGTAAGCGCCTTTTGGGGGTCATTTTGTGAGCAGCTGGGAATCAAGAGGTTACTCT
>NW_027165731.1:652-990 GCF_002600585.1 Cystoisospora suis
TTTCTGCGAAAGTTCAAGGTGTCCCCTCGTTACCCCAGGTTGCTGCTCAGTTCTGAAGACGCCGGCCCCAGCCCAGGGCCAGCAGCGCCGGCGCACGGTCGTGCGAGCCGCGGAGCGCGGCGAGAGGCTGGCAAGCGGTACGCGCACCCCTACGCAGTCGAAGCGGTACTTGCATCACGAGAACGGCTAAAGCGCGACGGTTCAAAACAACGCCAGTTTCTAGTGAAATGGCTGGACAAGGAGCTCGGGGAGACGTGGGAGAGCTACGACAAGCTAAAAGACATCCTTAGTGGAGAAGACTGGGAGCTACTGCGGCTGGCAAGCGCTGGCGAGGACGC
>NW_027165732.1:0-323 GCF_002600585.1 Cystoisospora suis
TGGGTATTGTCTCCACGCATCCTCCCGTGTGTTTCTTTTGCCTCCGCTGCGACTTCAGTCGACCGTGCTGTCGAGCGGAGACCGGTCCTCTTGTTTGATGGACCTAGAACACCTTGGGCTGGCCTTTCCCTTTCCGTTCCGTGTTTTGCTTGACCCGAGTCCCGTGCCCGAACCAACTCAACCGCACCGGTTCCCTCCGGTTTAAAATCGTTTGCTCCGACTTGTTGCGCAACTTGCCACCACTTAGCCTGTTCAGAACTTAGGATTGAACCGTTCGACTTAGCGCTTTTGCCTCTCCCCGAACCGATAGTTATCCACCCTTC
>NW_027165733.1:0-376 GCF_002600585.1 Cystoisospora suis
TGGAGGGCTAGGTCGACTCTAGCTTTCTCCCGCGTCTCTGTCTCTTCCTCTTCATCTCATTGTCGGTGTCTCGTATGTTCGGAATGGTACGTAGAAAGAAAGAGGGAGAAAGTGAAGAAACGCACATAGCTCTGGAGTGTCTGTACACCTGAGAGAAGATATGTGTTTTCTCTTTCGTATTGAAAGAGCCCGATGGGGACTTTCGACCTTGCCTCACTCCGGAGGCCTCATCGGTATGTGTTACCTTCCAGATGTGAGTTGGAAGGTCCTTGGTAAAGGTCTTTCTCGACTTCTTCGTCACTTTGGCTTCTTCTGTCTAGCTAGCTACTTCCTAGGGACTTGCGTCTACATAGATGGATTTCTCAGGTCTTGCTTT
>NW_027165734.1:0-384 GCF_002600585.1 Cystoisospora suis
GGCCTAGGCTCTCCCTGTCCTTCTCTCGAAGAAGATCGACCTTGTTTCTCGGGTGTATGTCCATCTGAGTGTATCGTATCGGACTGGAGCGATTGGTCTGCATGCAGTGCGACTTGTGGCTATGGACTAAGAAGGAGAGAGCGAACTATACAAGTAAGGAACGAAAAATAAAGTGATGTGTCTTTCAATGTTCTTTTCTCTCTATAGAGAGAGGTTTACACGTGTATAGCTTTCTAGATAGAGAGAGAGAGAACATGAAGACAGAAAGAAACAGAAGTCCAGATGTGAGTCTGCTCTTGGAGACATGTCTCCGAGGCATTCTCTAGGAACGTAGGCAGATTATTACCACACCAAAACAGATATGCCTGTATCTATATTTCTCTC
>NW_027165735.1:0-345 GCF_002600585.1 Cystoisospora suis
GCTTTTCTGCGTGCGGCGCCCGTTGTCTTGTGGCGGCCGGTGCATGCAGCTTCTAAGGCGGGAGGTTTTCCCGCGTGAATTTCCTTGGCCTAGTTTGGCCTTTCCGGGTCTTTTAAGGTTATACTAGCTGTGTTGGCTGCCTTCGCTGTCGATTAGGCTCCCTCAGGAGCCCTAATACTGCCTATCCAGAATCCACGGACCGTAGTTTCCCCCTCCCGGTCCGTGGGTCAGCTTAACTGCCCGTATATTGGGTCTTGGGTTTGGCTAATGGCTGGCCTTTCCGTTATTTCGTTGTTTTCTTGACTTTTACTGAGCTTCACGGCTCTGGATAGACTTCCCTATCCT
>NW_027165736.1:0-275 GCF_002600585.1 Cystoisospora suis
AGGAAGAGGAAGAGGAAGAGAAAGTGGAGGAGGAGAAGGAGGAGGAGGAGGAAGGCTTGTGTCTGACGTTTGACTGTGGATTGTAGATGAACAGTCTCGGGACACCTGGGAAGGCTAAGGCTTGGACGAGAAGATCTGCATCGGCCCCTACGATCACGCAGCGGTCGTCTTCCTGGTAATACAAATGCTTTTCATTTCTTTCTTCTCCTTCTCTCTTCTTCTCTTCTGCTTCTTCTTCATGCTCCTTCATCTTCTCTTCTTCTTCTTGTCCTTCT
>NW_027165737.1:0-345 GCF_002600585.1 Cystoisospora suis
AGAGTGAGAAAGAATGAAAGAAGGATTCTTCTCTTTGCTGTGCGTGTCTTTCTCTTTTCAGTCTCCCGAGAAAGCGGAGATCTTTGGCTATGCAAGTAGTGAAGATCTTTTTAAAGCCTATGGCTTTGCTGGGAGATTAGCAGAGAAAGAAAGATCAGACGAGTCAACTCATCCGCAGCTAGACTCTTCTTCTTCTCTCTTAACGCCTCACGAGTGGCTCTGGGCTGTGGATATTCCTGTCCTTCTTCTTATGACTATCGGCATGAAGTTTCTAGTCTGCTTCTATCAAGCCTATTTTGTAAAGCTTCAAAAGTAAAGTGTCAACTATATCCATATATATATATA
>NW_027165738.1:0-192 GCF_002600585.1 Cystoisospora suis
AGAAAGAAAGAAAGAAAGAGGGTATATTACTCCTACAAAGTCTGCAACAGCACGGCATACAGAGCACTAGCCTTCTACAGTTTCTCGTGCTCGTATTCAATAGCCTTAGCGTACGGAAATTGAGCGATAGGTAAAGATCGCTAGAACTTTCACAGTCTCTTTTCCTTATGCATGAGAGAGAATCGAGACAGA
>NW_027165738.1:250-511 GCF_002600585.1 Cystoisospora suis
AAAAGAAAAAAGAAACCTACGCGAACACGGGCATTTCCTTGAGCTTCTTCGCCTCTGTCGGAGAGAGAAAAGAAACACAAGAAGATTACGAGAGTGAAGGAAACATGACGGAAAGAGAATCCGACGACCCCTTTCAAGACATCCTAGACCTTTAGTCCTTATGAGTGAGTAACCTCAGCATCCAGTCACCAACATGTATATACACCAAGGATGCATGTACTGTCTACCAGACACACCATCACCATGAGGTGTATATACACC
>NW_027165738.1:535-1594 GCF_002600585.1 Cystoisospora suis
TGTATGTATGTATGTCAAGGTATGTATATGTATGAATGTGTGTCAATGCATGCAGTACCTATGTATCTATATACATGGAAAAGTGCGTACGTCAATCCAGGGATTCACGTTCTTGTACGTATGGACGTCTCAATATGTATGTAGGTATGTATGTGAATGTATGTATGTATAAACGCGTGTCCAAAGAAGCGAAGACGACAGAATGAAATTTTTTCTCTTTACCACAGTGCAACTGATCCGCAAAACCATCGTGGAATTGCTTCGTCGTACCAAACACAACCTCCTTGTCTCTGTCTCCTTCGTCTTTCACAGGCACTTCGATAAAGCAAGTAGAAAAATCTACCTTTCTAGAACTAGATCACATATACTAAGAGACAGAGACAGAAGAAACTCTCTCAGGTATATGGCCACGAGCTTGGAACGAACGATTTGAAAGAAGAAGTGAGAAGAGGGACCGGCAGCGACATAACAGGGGTCTTCATTTTGACTTATTATTCTCTTTCGGATGGACGAAGAAACCTATCACGTTCTTTCCTTCATCGCCATCCCTCTAAACACCTGCTACAGACAGTAGTAGTAGTTGTTGTTGCTGTTATGACGAGCTGTCAGTACAGCAGGCAAGCAAGTGTCCCTGGTGCTTGTAGCGTGCACATTAAGAGTCCGTCGCTGAAGCCTCTATGTGTGGAAAGGCTTGGAATACAGTGAGAGAGAGAGATAAACAGAGAAACAGAGAGAGATGGAGAGAGAAGGAAAGAAAACTTCAAAACGTCGTGGTCCGAAGTAATAAGAAGAGCTTCATCGAGAGGGAAGATAGCCGTGTGGAGTAGTGTGCGGATAGCGGCCTTTCTTTCGTTTCACACTCTTACTTACCGTTGGTTTGGACGGATTCAGCGAGCTGTCGAACTTCGCTATCGAAAGGTGCAAGCAGCATGTAGAGAATGTAACTCTGAAGATACTGAAAAGACAAAAAAGAAAAGAAAACGCGAAAGCGACGTGTAAGAGAGGGGATGTCAGAAAAGAGGCAGGCAGTTGCAAGGAAGATGAAGAAAAAGAAGAAAG
>NW_027165739.1:0-182 GCF_002600585.1 Cystoisospora suis
GAGAGAGGGAGAGAAAGAGAGGATGCAGGAGGTCTTAGGTAGTAGTTTCATGAGCCACCCCAGAAGTTATCCGAACTCTCTCTTCGTGTCCGTCTGTCTCTCTCCGTCTTCTGTTGGTAGTGAGAGCATCAGCGAGCTCCAGATGAAGCTTTCCTTTTCCAAAGAGAGAGACAGAGAGAGAG
>NW_027165739.1:523-922 GCF_002600585.1 Cystoisospora suis
CGAGTGTGTATATCCCTGTATCCGGTGTGTACAGTTATGCATGTATACAGCAGAGACGGCGGAAACAGTAAGGGCAACATCTGTGTAGATAAGGTCACTGAGTGGTTCGGAAAGGATTCCTCTCTTCGGCTTCTTCAAGAGCCTCAGTTGTCTCTTTGTCGAAGAGTGAATGAACCTTCCCCTGTTACATATACGAGGTGTACGCTCATTTCTATTCTCACTAGAGACGGGTAGAGGAAGCGAGAGAGAAAGAAAGAGACAGATAGACAGAGGTGGAGTCACTTATGAACAAAGACGTACAAGAGCATTGTAGACAGGATACTATCTCTAGCCATACCTTTCTGATTCTCTAGTGTCACGGAGGTGCAATACTTCTACTAGATCCATACAATACGGTTT
>NW_027165739.1:1281-1689 GCF_002600585.1 Cystoisospora suis
CTATCACATGCAGTATAAGAAGACAAGAGGTAACGGCGACTCGATCTCCCCAGTAAATGAATCCTCTCATTTCTCAGGAAAACCTGGTCTCTTACATAGACAGATATACACAAGGCTATCCACAGCTTTCCCATGGATAGACGATAGATCTCTCTCTCTCTCGCTAGAGACAGGTATGTGCTTTGACGTATCCAAGTGCGTCGTAGAGATGAAGAGTATCGTGAAAGAAGAGCTGAGAATGAAGGCGCTAGGGAGGTTCACGAAAGGTGCGGAGATGAGAGAAATGTCTCTTTCAGACAACTTCGTTTCTCAAAGTGGGCGATAGAGGGTTTTTAATGATGTTCACAGAATGAGATGGAAAGCAATGCAAAGAGGAGGAGGGCGTTTCTACGAAGGCCAGGAAGAAGG
>NW_027165739.1:2102-2292 GCF_002600585.1 Cystoisospora suis
GAAGAATGATGAGGTGTATGAGATAACGACTATAAGAATGATAGCTAGATGGAGAAAAGAGACGATCCTCTCCTGGCAGTCTGTCTCCTTTCCTCCTTATCAATCTATTAGCATGCACTGGAGCTCTGCTTGTTGCTAGTCAAATAACTATGCCTTTATCAATCTCCCTATCTAGCTACCATACAAAGGC
>NW_027165740.1:0-279 GCF_002600585.1 Cystoisospora suis
CTCTTGCTCAGCGGCATCCATTCTGATCTGGTTCTTGTCGACTTCTGTGCCTGCTCCATACCCGGCAGTCCAGGAGAGGTCTTCAGCGTCGGGCTCCTCAGTCAGGTCGAAACGTTTGACCTCACTACCCTCCGCCGTAAGGTTGCGACCTCTACTGTACTGTCCAAGTGCTAGTTCCTTCATGGCGTGTCTCTCAGGTAACGAGACCCGTCTTGGTGGGGTTGCCTCTCTAGGTATCGAACTTTGCTCACCCCGTACCTCACGCCCCGACCTCGGCCT
>NW_027165741.1:0-220 GCF_002600585.1 Cystoisospora suis
ATGCTAGGCTGTGTAGCGTTCAGCGTATATTGCCACACAGGAAGTGCGCATAAATGCAAGATGAGGCGCAGCTGCGTGTTAAACACTGCATTGGATTTGGCAGCTGCAGCGTTGTGCATTGAGTGGGGGGTGGGGGGAAGCTAAGTGGTGGTAATATAGTGTAAAGTGTGTGAGAAGAAGCGGTGGGTTTTTGAGTATGGGTTTTGTTTAGGAAGGAGCC
>NW_027165741.1:779-908 GCF_002600585.1 Cystoisospora suis
TGTAGGTGGAGCGCGTTGTCATTTTGTGCGTGCCCAGGTATTTAGTGGTGCGTTTGCATAGGCGATGCACTCGTGCGCTTGAGCGGTAATGGAGGCTGGATACTGTTTGCTGGTTCATGCTAGGCTGTG
>NW_027165742.1:0-256 GCF_002600585.1 Cystoisospora suis
ATTAAAGACAGATAGTTAGATAGGTGGATGCATGCTCAAGTCGTTCTTAACAGTCTCCCTTCTCTCTGTGTGTCTCTTCGGTAGCTTTTCTCTTCGAAAGGAGACTTCACGGAGGTCTCTCTCCTCTTCACCTACCTCAGATAGACACCCTTGCAAATGCACTTCTCCTCTCTTTTCTCTTCGGTGATCCGCGTGTCGAATTTTTGACTATCTTTCATTGCACCTCGCTTCTTCTCATCTCTCCATCTATCTATCT
>NW_027165743.1:0-398 GCF_002600585.1 Cystoisospora suis
CCGGCGGAATGGTCTCATCCACCCGACTCAAGATCCTACCTGCGAAGACACCGGAACAACGCAGCTGAACCATGAGAACAAACACGAAGCTACTCGAGGAACAACACAATGCCCCCACCGGACGGCGACAAGAACCGCAACAAGCCAGAGAATGCGCAAGGAACAACTTACGGGGGAGACTACGGTTCTTACGACGAGGTCCAGTCCAGTCGCAGTAGGGGGGGGTCGCACCTGAACGCAAAGACGGATACGGAGAACCAGTGATGACAAACAAGGACGGAGCCGAACGAGCAACTCAAGCATCAAAACAACACTCAGAGCCGACTACGACGTATGCGAAATGGAAGCGACATTCGTGCGAGCGAAGTTCGCGACCTGGGCGGCACCGCGGACACTCC
>NW_027165744.1:0-1159 GCF_002600585.1 Cystoisospora suis
TGTTTGGATACGGTTCGCACACGTCGGCGGTGAGAGGCTACCCCTCATCAGGAAGAAAAACCCGTTTCGGGCGAGGCTTCCCCGTGCGGCGCGAGGGCCGTGGCGCAGGCCTGTTGCTTCCCTACCTTGAGTTGTAAGCACTGCGCCGCAATGGAGGCGGTACGGACCTTCCTGTCCACGGGCGCCTCCACTAACGCGTACTTCTCGTTACAGCCAAGCTGGTGCACATTCTTCCTCGCTACAATCATTCGCGTGATGAGGCGGTCCTTGAAGGAGAAACCGCCGGCTTCCCGGCGGTTTCCGTAAACGTCGTATTGAGAGGAACGCCGAGGGAGCTGGGCCAGCGCCGTGCCAGCTTGCGCCTGGACCCGTTCCCGTTGGTCTTTCGTCCATCTCGGTCCAGCTGCAGTTTTTAGCTCGCCACTCCCTTTTGCCCCTTCGTCGGAGTCCTCACGACTGAGCTTGCGCCGCGGAGATGAGCATTCAGACGCAGGAGCCAACTCGTCATTCTCGCCCCAAGGTACGATCGGCGCGGCAGCTGGTCTCACCGCGTTTATTGCTCCTTCCGCCTGCGATGTCCACACTGCTGCTGGGGTCGCCTCACGGCTTTTCGGCTTTCCTATCACTGAGTACACAGCGGACACGGATGACGCCCAGCACCCTAGTTTTAGCCGGAGCGTCCATACATAAGCTGAGTGACTCGAAGTCAAGACCGCGCAGCAAGACATCTGTTGTGATGCCGCAGGTTACGCATACGATTGTGAAAAGGAGACAGCTGCCGAAAGCTACAGTCCGATTTTCAAGCCGAGGAGGTAGACCTCCGTGGCGAGCCGCCCCGGAAGAGAACAGGCGAACTCGCTACGCTGGAGTGAGTGTGACCTGAAAGAGTCAGTGGAATGCTCTGGGAGCCACACCTCAGCCCCCTACAAATCTGGCAGTGAGGAGAAAATAGTAAGCATCCCGAGAGGCTCCGGCCATGCTAAAGCTTTGTATTTCACCGCTCAGCGGGTCCGAGCAGCTTTCGAATTCAGCACCATCTCCAGTGGTTCCGCTCTGCGATGCATGGGTAAGATCACCGAACAGAGACAAAGGCCATCCTCCCCCGGAGTTACAGCGAAGTAGTGTCGCATTCCGCCGTAACTCCGGGGGAGGATGGCCT
>NW_027165745.1:0-297 GCF_002600585.1 Cystoisospora suis
GTATGTATGTATGTATATCGCTATACGTACACCTACATACGATGGCTTTGAATAGCTTCTGTACTCTGTCTCCCTGTATCTATGTATGTACATCTACATACTATGGCCCTGAATAGTTTCTGTACTACTCTGTCCCCTTCCTCCTGTCCCTTCTTTCTTCTAGAAGGGAGATTTCAGTGAATATAACCTAGCTACATAAAGCAATGTTCTCTTTCCCAGGAGAGCATCGTTCATTCATCCATCTAAAGCAGCCCTCTAAATGTCATCTGTAGAGGGAGAAATAAGACGCTATCATGA
>NW_027165746.1:0-211 GCF_002600585.1 Cystoisospora suis
ACCAACACGTTCTTTCGCATGCGCGTTGGCGGAGTCGGACCACGGGATACTACTGCATGCGTCTTGCTGGTTCCTCCTCGTCTGGCCACGCAGTCACTGTACTTCGAGTGCAACCTGTTAGCTCGGGACAACAAATCAGATTGCTGACCCATTTTGCTTGCCTTCATCGCCAACCTCTTATTACCCCATTCTTCCTGCCTCTGTCCCAAGG
>NW_027165747.1:0-250 GCF_002600585.1 Cystoisospora suis
CTTGCCTAGCTTGTCGATTAGGTGCTGGATTCTGGGAATGGGGTAACTGTCCTTAACTGTGATCCCATTGAGTGACCTGTAGTCAATGACCAGTCGTAGGCTCCCATCCGACTTCCCTACGAAGAAAACCGGAGCTGCTATTGGCGATTGTGACGGTGCTATAAAGCCTTTCTCCAGTAGTTCCTTCAGGTAACTCTTAAGTTCCTTAAGTTGATCCTCTGGTAGACGATAGCACTTCTTCGGATATTCC
>NW_027165748.1:0-245 GCF_002600585.1 Cystoisospora suis
GATCCATCTATCTGCTTATCTATGGTTGATCTATGTATCCATCTATCTGTCGATCTTGGATCTATCTCTTATCTCTTCTTTTGCCATGAACCCTTTGAATCTCTCATTATCATGAGAAGAAGATAAGAAGAGGACCACTCGAATCGACCACCGACCTACATGTCGTTTTTGCTATGAGGGTTCAACGTCGTCGATGACTTCTGCTTTACGCCGGAGACCTCCCCGTCGTCCTCTTCCTCTTCTTT
>NW_027165749.1:0-2630 GCF_002600585.1 Cystoisospora suis
TCCCAAACCGATTTGATGGCGTCCTGTGCTGCTTGTCTGTGAAGGGACGAGTCACGTACACGCGAAGGTGTCCGACATTTCGGGTATTTCACCCCAGAGCAGCATAGTCTCCTCTACAAAGCGTTCCGTACATCAGAAATCGAGTAAGTGCTCTCGGAGGAGAATGAGAAACTCGCAGGCCAGCAACCTCCACTTGTCCATTGAGTTAGCCATTGCGTCCCTAGGGACCAGTGCCATAACGTATACCTATGTACAGCTCACCTTTTCTGAGGCTGCTACCTATGTGCCTTGTTCTTCTAAGAGAACCGTAGTTACTCGAGAGTCACTGAATTCTCCCTGCTTTGATTATGTCGCCTTGGATTATGCTTGGCTTACGCAACCGACGCGGTGGCGATGGTACACTCCAGGAGCACGAGCTACCTCACTGATATTATCTGAGCCTCCGCGAAAAAGACTAGCCCCATTTCTACGGATATGACTTTCCCGGTGTTTTGCTGCGTTAGGTACGAAGACAAGCTCGACCACTACGACGACAGAGACGAGTAGTGTGCTGGATGCGACAGCGCCTGTGTACCGCGGCCCTGATCCACTACCGACATGCCTGTATCGTCGACTATACGACCCTGCGGGGCCCGTGATGTTTCCGTTCCCGCCGCTGCAAGGTGCACAGCACGCGCGTGCTGAAATTCGGCTGTGGCCTCGGGATGTCGATCGCGTCCTTTCACAGAACAGCAGCAAGCGCAAGGTACATCGAGCAGTTTGGCTGTCCCCTGTCGAGCCTAAAATCGCCTTCCCGGTTGCATTGAAGTTCGTAGAGGATGGAAATGTGCGTGACGGACGAAGCATCAAGCGGGAGATCGAGTGCCATCTTTATATTTACCAGCGTCTAGGACAGCTGATGGCTGGTAAGCCTTATGCCCGGCTTGAGGATGCGTGGCCGTGCGCAGAAATGTTTGGGTATTACTTGGACAAGAAGAACCCGGGAATGTCAGTTCTAGTAACACGCAAGCTGTCTGGTCCGGACTTCTTTGACGTGATTCGTACCGAGCACACCTCGACTTTCACAGCAAGGACGGCTGTACTGTACGAACAGCACAAGCTCCAGTGGTGCTTACTTGCTATGGAGAGGATTGCGCAGTACGGCAGGCTGGGGATCCGTCACAATGACATCAAGCCAGACAATATCGTCCTCGACTTCTATGCAGCCCCGGACTCGAACGAACGTCTTCTTGATGTCAAGCTCATCGATCTCGGTACCGCCTCTATGCAGCATGCAAAAGACTTCACTGGTGGGACATCATGGTATGAATCACCGGAGCAGAAAGTGCTCGAGTATCATACGAAGAAGCAGCGGAACCTGGAAGCCGCAAAACAGGTAGATATTGGCCTGCCGTCAGATGCCTGGGGCGCTGGTCTATCTATTACTGAGGTCCTCATGGGAAGGCGAGTAGTGGACGTCATGAAGCCTCCCCTAGGTCCTGGGCCGCTAGATTTCCGTGGAACTGAGGGCTGGGTTGTAGAACCGAAGGACTGGGTACAGTGTGCAAGGCACGCTCTAGGTCTCGACCGAGAGCAACAGAGATTTCCGCTTTGCGCCGAGGCTGCTAGACTTGTTTTTTCAATGCTTGTGAGGCCTAAGCCCGCTATGCGTGCAACGGTGGAAGACGTCTTACCGCATATGCGATTGTTTGCTGAAGAGAGCGCATTACAAGCGCTCCGCAAGTATCATGACACCACCGGATGCGATGCAACGCAGATGCGACTCGCGTGCCCTGTTGGCAACTCGAACCATCATCATGGTTCGTGAAGCTTTCCTCCTCTTTACATTCAGGTGGCTGTTCACAGGTTTCTCCACACTGCAGCAGTGGAGGTATAGTGACTACTGTGGATCCCTGTGTGTCTTAAGGGTCTGCTCTCTAATACTCGGAAAACAGAAATTTCTGTCTCATCGGCCATGAGAAGAAAAGGCCAAAAGAGAGAGCGTTGAGCATGGAGTTCATCCCCGCCGTGGTGAAAGTTTTTTTCGAAGATTCTTTTCTGGAGAAAGAAGAGGGAGAGGATGGAGTTCTCCTGGTTCTTTACGCCGTACTACTCCTTCCTTCGGTCTCCTGTGTGTCGATTCCCTTGAATCGATCCTTTCCCAAGGGGGTGGTAGTAGTACAGATTGATTGCATGTAAGGTGGTGGGGAGCATACTACGTACATTACTGTATAAGTAGCTCATTTCTTGTAGCAGAACGACGCAACGAAAAAAAAAAACGTGTCTGATCGTTGCGTATACTCGCCCTAGCCTCCTTGCTCGAGGTGTGCTCACTTGCGCTCCCCATCGTTGGTAGCATACATCGGCATGAGAGGATCTTCAAGGATACCCCCGAAGAAGATGCCGCCTGTCTGCGCCTGCGTAAACCTTTCCTGCCTGCCCGAGACAAGACGATCACCAACCCTGTCCGTAGAGGATGTGCGATGGAGTTCCTCCGGGCGAAGCGAGGCGAGCAGCAGCAGTGCATCGTGTATGCTGTAATGCAGCCTAGGCTGTTCAAGAAGATGCCGTAAGCATATCCATCACTATCATCACTATCTCGCTTTCTTGTATGACACACCTCAACAAGAAAGCGAGATAGTGATGATAGT
>NW_027165750.1:0-269 GCF_002600585.1 Cystoisospora suis
AAAAGAGACTTCTCCAACAGCAAGAAGGTGAGAGAAGAAGAGCAGAAGGTGAGGGAGGGGAAGATAAAGATGGAGAGGGAATTCTGTGGGGTGATCAATTACCTCCAGAACGAATAGAAGCCGCAATAAGAGAGAAACATATCTTATTCTTTGCAAGGAGTGCCAGTTCTAAAGGAATCAAGGGAGATCAAGATGTCATACAGCAGCAACCTTGTTCTCTTTCCACGGTGCCTCCTACTGTTTCTACTGGAAAGACGGCGACGCCTGAT
>NW_027165751.1:0-309 GCF_002600585.1 Cystoisospora suis
CGGCATGTATGAGTAAGTATGCATGTATGTACGACTGTGTGATTCTGTATGAGGGCAACGTATGTATGTAGGAACATGTCTGTAGAGCTCCCGTCTTCCTTCTCCAGTCATATGCATGCGCCATTTTTTGACTTACCAAATAGCGGCGAGGTGAAGATGACGAGTTCGTAAGAAATAGAGAAGAAGAAGAGAAATTAAGCATGGAACGACGTCGGCATTCCCTCGTGTACTTACAACCCCCGCAAGAGGAAAGATCGTCCAACAGAAGGCAGGCAGAAGAAACGGATAGAAAATCTGGACAGAGTCAGA
>NW_027165752.1:0-551 GCF_002600585.1 Cystoisospora suis
CTCGCCGGGAAACGTCGCTTCGGCCAGGGGGGCGGCCGACGACCCAGCTCTCTCAGTGCCGCGCAGTGACAGTACGCTGGGTTCTGCCCTGGTTTCTGTCCCATCACAAAACGCCCAGAAAAAGCATAGGGAATGAAAAAAAAATCCCCCGATAAGTGTGAGAACAATTTTGACTCTCACTGCGGCCATTGTTGACGACTGACAAACTCCTAACGGATGACAAAGCAACTAGCCGGTACTGATCTGCTCGGAAGACACTACGTAGAACCGATGGCTCAAGAGAATCCAGGTGCGCGAGACTCTAGGGACCTAACGGACAAAGGGAGCAAGACCAGTAACGCGAAGCGATAAAAAAAGGCTCGCAGGGACTCGGGGGCACCCGGGTGTGGTACCTCGTACGAACCAGGGCATCTGTCCGGGAAAAGCGACGGCACGAAAAGAGACGCGGTTAGAGACGCTGACACTCGGCAGCGGCAGAACCCAGGTTTGTTGTAGCGACCGTTCCACAACCCGGCTGACTCCCCTGGAGTACCCGGGTACCATGGGGAGTC
>NW_027165752.1:765-996 GCF_002600585.1 Cystoisospora suis
CGCCGCGGGAAGACGCTGGACCTGCGCGCAGCAGGCGGAGTGTTGCACGGGCTATGGTCGGTCGTCGCGGCAGGGCACCGCGCGACGACCTGGGCGAGACGCGGTTCGGCGCCGCAGCCTATTAGAAAATAAGGAGTTTTCAGATGAAAATAATAATTAATTTAGCGTGTTTAGCTAAGCGTTCTGTATAGTTTTCATTATTATTGCTGGAAGCTCCGAACTCCGTTAGAA
>NW_027165752.1:1085-1256 GCF_002600585.1 Cystoisospora suis
GTACCCGGGTACCATGGGGAGTCCAGGGACGGCTGAAGCTTGCCACGAGGTTCCTCAGCATTTTGAGAAATACGTCTCTACGCCCCCACAGTATCTACCTGCCAGCTATGTGATATGCCGGGCAACACAACACTACGCCCGGGCCGGTTTGTAGCAAGCCGCAACCATAGC
>NW_027165753.1:0-230 GCF_002600585.1 Cystoisospora suis
GAGAAGGAAGAGGAGCCGGAGGTAAAGAGAGTCGCGCTCTTCTCCGTTGTCCAGGTGTCGCTCCAGGTGAGAAAGCGAAATTCCATTGTTCTTCTGTAAGACGGAGACCTGGCTCATCTTCTTGATCTCCTAGGAGAGATGCAGATGAAGAAGACGAAGAGGATACAGACTTCTCCGTGGCGATTCGCTCTTCTTCTGGGGACGGGGGAGAGACAGAAGAAGAAGAAAGA
>NW_027165754.1:0-493 GCF_002600585.1 Cystoisospora suis
TTCTGTGTGACGAACCAGGCATGTACGCGTGCGGATCGCAGCGCGCGCTGCTCTCCCGCTCAACCTGCAGCGTACAGGCTTCAATCTCTGCAACGGTAGACCGCTTCCAGGACGGCCTGTTCCTCGTGGCCGAGTTCCCAGCCGCCTTTTACACGCCAGACGACAGCAGCACCTCCGGATATTCGACGTACTGGCTGAGAAACAAGCATCATTGCTGGAGTTCCAGTAGAACGAAGATGCGATCTACCAGTGCGGGTGTGAAGGCCCAGACGGAGCGCGCAGCTTTGTTATTGCGGCAGGTTCGACACTCGGCCGCTTCTTGACTGAATGCGTGGAACTTCGGCCCGACATGGAGTGTAAGTGGAGCCTGCCTGCCACAAATATGGAAGGGTGACGTAAGGGGCGTATATATAGTGTATAGGGAGAAACTACCTATATGACAATGTATATATATAAGTGCCTACCTATACCTACATATACAAACTCCTCCAAC
>NW_027165755.1:0-222 GCF_002600585.1 Cystoisospora suis
TACAGAGAAAGAGAGAGAGCTATCATCGACGGACACCGAGGAGAGTGATACACGCGACCTGCCGTTGAACCCAAATAGAGAGATCTATTGAAGAACTTAGATATTTGCCACGGAAAAATCATGAGTATGTACCTGTATATACATACCGTGCAATTGTAGAAGTCAGCTGAGAGAAAGAGACCCAGAGAAACCTACACACCCCATACGTAGGTGATTGGCATG
>NW_027165756.1:0-343 GCF_002600585.1 Cystoisospora suis
AATCTCCTTGGAAAGAAGGAAACCCCAAAACTGGGGCAAAGGTGCGTAGCTGAGGTGTATGTACACCTGAACATTCCAACTTGGCTGAGATATCTTTGTTACTTCCTGTGTATAGAGGGAGACAGTAGATCGTGCGAGGAAGACCTTATATCTCTTTTTTCTTGTTGGCTATAGATCTTCTCCCAAAGATAGATGGATAGTTGATCTGGAACGAAGGAGATATAAGAAGCACGTTCTCGGCCCTACGTCTCTCTTTGTAGGTGCGTCAACGAAAGGAATGTTCTCTTACAGAGTGAAGATCCTCTATGCAGCACTCCCCGTCTATCTTCTTTTCTTTCTTTCT
>NW_027165757.1:0-297 GCF_002600585.1 Cystoisospora suis
AGCCGGTGGTGGACAGGGTGGATAGACGATTCACTGACAAGACCAAGGGAGTTGCCGGCGGTAGCGGAAGAGGAACTGCCAGCGCTAACATGGACAGGGAAACAAAAGGAAAAAGGGGAAAACAACAAAAAAAAGAAGACGGAGAACCCAAAGGACAAGGTGCCATTCACAATCAGGATGGAGCAAGAAGACACGGCGCCATCCGAAAGTGGAAGCGGTTCAGAAAAGGAACGAGCCCCGAAAAAAGGGGAAAGGAACACGGGAGACAAAGCAGGCGGAAGAAGAAGAGCAAGAAAG
>NW_027165758.1:0-1495 GCF_002600585.1 Cystoisospora suis
CCCTCCCCCCCTCCTACACTCGACATCCACCTGCTTCTCCAGCAAAGAGAGGACACACATCCACATCTCTCTATCTGTCTATACGTCTATATCTACCTATCCACACACACATATCTACATATCTCTACATCTATACATATACAGGTGAAGAAGAGAGGTAGATCATCCAAGTGTATTTACCCAACTGCACTGATGAGATGCATTCGTGAACAACTTCTTGTTCTTCTGTGTCTTTCATCCAAGGCCTTCTCTCATATAAGACGAGATAGAGATAGAGATAGGGAGCGAACTTACAGCCCAGTGATAGGGATGGAGAGAACGGCTAATACAGCGACGGATGCCATGGCGTGGAGGTCTGTTTTGGAGACATTCTTCTTGAATCCTTTGACGTGTAGAAGAAGTTTAATCCATGCAAGAGCATGATAGAGATAATTATCCGAAACCCACGTGACACGACTCATCTTTTCATAGTAGATAGCTAGCCATCTCATGAGCTTCTCGCGGCATCGATGAAAGAATTCTTGACCCGTTCTCAACGTTCTATAGAAGTAATCATGTAATCCAAGCGAATAGAGATCTTCTGCTGTGGAGGAGCATTCTTTCCATAGATCCAATTCAGAGGCGACGACCAACTGTTGCATGCGTGTCTCGAGATGAAGATCTGGACGTAAGAGAGATTCGTAATCTTCCTTATGGCGATTCTTCAGGATGAGAGAGAAGTGGCTTCTCAACACATCACAGAGACGCTTGAATTCTTGGGGCCTCTGGTTCTCTCGACAAAACGTAAAGGCCCTCCTAGCTGTCTCATGGTAAACTCTCTCTAACTTTGGAGTCGTTCTTAAGAGGTCAAGAATCATCTTATACACATCCCACACACTACGAAGAGCTTGATGGATCGAACGACCTTCCGATGAACGCACTTCGATCTGAAGAGTAGAAAGCAAGAGATCTTCAGGTGTATCTGCAACGAAATCCAAGTCGCCGCCTCCCCCTCCTGTCGCAGTGGTGGTCTTTGGCAAAATTGAAGAGGAGACGTTTTCGCCTCCATTCGTAGAAGGGGCTGTAGGCTGAGCTTTAGCATCTGTCGACGAGGCCGAAGAAGAAGAAGAGGAGGAAGATGAAGAAGAAGAAGAGGCCGCACCCGTTGAAGACACTCCTGCGGCCTCTTTCGCTTGGATTAGTTTCTGTTCCGCGCGGCTTCTCAATTCGGCGATGACTTTACCTAGAAAGAAAGAAATGAAGGAGAAAGATGAGACGAGGGGGGAAGATGAGAGAGAGATGGAAAGGACAGAGAGAGGGAGAGGAGGAGAAAGAAGAGGACTGAGTAGGGTAGGGATGGGTGCATGCATAGCGTTGCATAGGCAGTAGTTAATCTATAGAGATCGACGATGCCAGAGAGAGGCATACACGAGGATCTGCATGAGACGCCAGAAGTCGCGAATGCTCGTTCCCCCCTACCTCTTCTATTACACATATTAACAGAGATAGAGATAGA
>NW_027165758.1:1568-1867 GCF_002600585.1 Cystoisospora suis
GCCATTTGAAATAGGAGAGAGACACCTCGATAGAAAGAAGGAGCATCTTTTTCTTCTTTTCCATCTTTGTCTTTGCATTTGATCGACCTTCCTAGAACTTACCAAGTGACTGAATATTTGCATGCTGAGAGATGATGCGATACTGGTGCAAGCCATCCCTAGCGAGGCGCAGTTTATTTTCATCGACGCATAACTGGACGTGCCTTATCATAATTGTCTCCTGCACGCTGTCCCAGCCTTGAGATCTTCACCCACCACACACGCACAGCATGCAAAGAATGAAAGAGAAGAAAGAAGAT
>NW_027165759.1:0-227 GCF_002600585.1 Cystoisospora suis
TGCCACAGCATGGCGTCCCAGCGGCCTTGCTGTCAGACAACGGCCCTCAGTTCGTGGCTGCTGTGCTACGTGATTTCTGTGTGAGTATGGATATAAAGAAATTATACAGCACTCCGTACCACCCTCAGGGTAACTCGATCGTCGAGAGCTTCATGAGGACTCTCCGAAAGGTGTTGGCTGCTTTGGTAAATGAGGAGGGCAACAACTGGGATACTTACCTGTCGGCC
>NW_027165760.1:0-230 GCF_002600585.1 Cystoisospora suis
AAGAAGAAGAGAAGAAGATAGATGATGTGAAGAAGATAGGAGAAGATCCTTTCCTACCAGCGAACTTCTCTTGCTTCGTATCATGGAGCTTCTTCTTCTTCTCTCATCAGTTCTCAGTCTCTCCTTGCCTTGTTGCATATCTTCTTCTTTCTCTAGAAAGAAGAAAGAATCGGACTGGTAAGCTCGATGCACTCCTTGATCATCATGCTGGGGTGTACATACACCCGAAG
>NW_027165761.1:0-747 GCF_002600585.1 Cystoisospora suis
GGCAGGACTGAGAACACTATGCTTCTGAGAGCGGCAGTAACAGTCTCAATCCCCGCATGCTGTGAGCGATTCGTGCAGGTTCGACCTACCAATGAATTCCCGACACCGGTGTGTATAACTCCTTTTTATGGACCAGGAGCCCGCGCGAGGAGGTTTGTAGCAGTGCACGGTTACTCAAAAGGGCAGATAGGTCGCATCCTTCTCATGAATTTCACACGCCGACCATGCCGCATCCTCGCAGGAACTATTGTCGCTCGGATTGAGGAATGCGCGGAGAATCCAACAGTAAGCTGCGTTGGAACGCAGGCCAGCAAGCAAGACATAACTACGGAGCAAGACGACTGGGTAAGTGAGATGCCATCCCTTCGGGTTACGCAAGCCCACAGAACGCCAGATGAATTCAGGATGCTACAGGATTTGCTGCGGGAATATAGGGATGTGTACAGGTTTACCAGTGACCCCCCTACCCAGTGTCGTGGTGCGGTAGCAACCATTAATACAGGGACAGCCAAGCCTTGCTCCACACCGCCCTACAAAAAGTCCCCAGCTGAGAAGCTCGTCTTGGAGCAAGAAATTGCTAAAATGAAAGCCCACGGGATAATAGGACCAAGCACCTCCCCCTGGTCCAGTGGTGTGGTGCTCGTCCCAAAAAAGGATGGCTCATGGAGATTCTGTGTGGACTATACCAAGCTCAACAAGGTGACCGAAAAGGATGTCTACCCCCTACCACGAATCGACGACCTCCTT
>NW_027165762.1:0-210 GCF_002600585.1 Cystoisospora suis
CCAACACCCCTATCTCTCTTCTTCTTCTTTGAATACAACCAGCCACCAAAAACGGCCAGCCGTTATATGGAAGAAGTTCCATGCACATGCGTATATCTCTGTATAATATTCATACATGCACCACGGAGGATGTACAGTTTGGATATGGATGAGGAGATATCCAAGATGTAGATACACTAGGACAATAGACAAGGCAATAGAAGAAGAAGA
>NW_027165763.1:0-451 GCF_002600585.1 Cystoisospora suis
GGCTGCGAGTCAGCAGCGGTTCGTGTGAGCGGCGGAGTTGTCGAGAAGTGTTTACGAACAGTTGTGGAGTGCGGAGACCTTTGTGGGAACTGTTGGTACGTTGTGATTTCACTTAGGAGTTAGTTTTTCTCTTCGAACATTGAACCTCTCCTCGTTGCTTGATCCGATATTTCCTTTCGTTTCGGAAATCCGCGAGTTCAGCCACCCAGCGCAAGGTGTTGCTCGGTCGCTCCCTCTAGAGCACCCGTCCTGTCCGGGGAATCTCCCTCGCCAGGGCTAGTGTGTACGGACGGTCCCCGGAAGACGATTCAACACACAATAGGTACGCGGGAACCGCGATCGAATGATTTAGGTAGCACGCCTCGTCTTTTTGTGCTTACTTGATTGTTGGTCGTTTTCTTTGTAGTCAGAGTGGGCCGCGAGGCTTAGCGAAAGGCGTGCTGGGTGTCGT
>NW_027165764.1:0-207 GCF_002600585.1 Cystoisospora suis
CGTTCTAGGGTTTGCCGCATACTCAAGCCCGTAGTAATCGGCCCCGGGTCCCTTTTTACATCAGCACAGTGGATGTTGCAGTTACAAGATTTTGCGCTCTACCTCCGACAAAAGACAGGAGGATGCAACTCCGTGGCCGATGCTCTGTCGCCCTACCCGACTGGAGTCGTGCCCACGGTGCCGGACGGAACAATGTGTGACACAAGA
>NW_027165765.1:0-266 GCF_002600585.1 Cystoisospora suis
GGGGGGGGGGGGGGGCAGGTAGCTACTAGTTCGTGACTATATTCATAGTGTTAAGATTCTTTCCTGTCCGCATTGCTCTTACAGACGTGAAACGGACGAGTCCATGTATACGGGTTGTGCATATACAAGTTGATTCTATAACGCCTCGTCCTCAATCCAACTTTTGTTTTTTCTCCTACCATCGTCATCTTCTTCCGCCTGGCCTGGTGGAGTCGGAGGCTTAGATGAAGGATCTGCTTGGGAAGGAATGGAATCAGGTGTCGAGG
>NW_027165766.1:0-212 GCF_002600585.1 Cystoisospora suis
TCTCCTTCCCTCCTCCGTTTCTCTCTGCCACTTACAGGAATTCTAAAAGAGCTCTTGGGATCATGGAGAATTTCTACAAGAACTTCTTTCTCATAAAGGTCTTCCGAAGAAGAGATTTCTTCTTCTCTCTCATGAAAGAGTAAAGACTGACTAGCTATCGATGAAGGTTCCACTGTCAAATTCTTATTCACATCTTCTTGTTCTTTCTTCTT
>NW_027165767.1:0-210 GCF_002600585.1 Cystoisospora suis
TCACCAGGTACGGGCCAACAGATACGCGACCGCTGTGTGGGCGTATGAGCTTCCAGTACTCAGAACCAGTAGCGTCCCATGCGGACAAAGACAAGACAGCGACCGTAGGTCAGGATCCGTAGCGTCCCGACGCGTACCATTCCGGCCCGTATCGTCCGATGAGGGCTGTCCCGGACCATACGAGCCGGGCGACGCTGCGGCGTCAGCAGT
>NW_027165768.1:0-840 GCF_002600585.1 Cystoisospora suis
AGAAAATGTGATAAGTGCCTGCTTGTAACGGTTATGGGTCAGAGCAGGACTCTGACATAGTGGCAGACCGCACCGCTGATCCGGCATTTCGGGACCCACTTGCGGTGATTCCCCGATACTACACTGGTCTGCTCTTGCTCGGCCCCTGTCATTTTCGGCAGGACCCACACGTTGCCTATGCCTCTTGCGCCCTAAACCCTAAACCTCTTTGGGGGAGTGTAACGTTGAGCGCCAGCCTGACACAGTTGTTGGCAACGTAGTATAGGGAAGGGCGGCCCTCGCCGTGGAAGATTTTCTGTAAAGGTTTGCCGCTGTGCGGGCCGTGCACTGGGTGCTCGGCAAGCTGTCTTTTTTTGCTGTTGCCTGCCGCACCGTCCCGGGTCACGGCACCATATTGTGCTACTACGCACCTAATAGTCGCGACACTGTTCGCGGGTCCGCAGTGCTCCGGCTTGCGACAGCGGCCGCTCCATTCACCGAGCCAGGTGCGCCAAAGGCAAACTATGGTTAGAAGGGTACTTATTTCCCTCTTTCGACAATACACGAGGCGGCCTGAGCTCCTTCGCTCGGGGCGATCACCGGATTCCTGCAGAAAGTTGCGATCCCCAGGTTGGCGGCGTTTCCGGCGCTCCGACTACACTCGAGCGGCTTCGGGCAGAACGGGCCTGGGTTTCCTCCACCGCTATCTCGGCTCCACTCTTAATCGTTAATACCATAAAAGAAAACGGAATGCCCCTCCGCCCGCTTCTTTTCGCTGACGCCACCGCCAAGCAACCCTCCGATCGCCGCGGGGAGGCGCTGGGCCTTGCGACGGTCGCGGAGGGTTGCTTGGCGGTGGCG
>NW_027165769.1:0-616 GCF_002600585.1 Cystoisospora suis
AAGAAAAGGAGAGAGAGCAGATTGGGTAGCACGAGAAATCATTCCGACGGATGGACCCTGGTAGAACTGTTGACCGTTCGCTCATCTCAGAATATCACAAATGTCTGAAGTACGTGCACTTGGTGATATAGAGATCGCTGGGGAAGCTCTCGGAAAGAATCGCAAAGTTGTCGTCCAGCTGAATGGCCTTCCTTCTGGCTGTAGCGCACCTCGTGTTGTTTGTATTGTGGCCCGCGGTACAGTGATACCCGCTTCGCGAGACAGAAGCATCAACGATCATAGTCGATCTTTTGGTCCTTGTGGAACAACACTCTAAGACAGCAGGGGCAGGTTAGTCTTGGGGGTATTACGGTCGGTCCGGCGTGAACGGCTGTTAGAAGAAGAAATGCATCTGTCCGTCGCGATCGTGGTGTAGTTCTACAGTTGTCAATGGAAGAGTGTATGCATCATATACAGATAACGTTGCACGTCTGCGATAGATACGGAAAATAGAAACAGGTGAGTGACAAGCGCGCCAGGACCAGTTTACTTGCCAGCTAATAACCGGAAGCGGGAGTGAAAGAGCAGCCGGCGGCAAGAACTGCCGCGCTCACGCGGCGGCGGCCAATATTCGGCA
>NW_027165770.1:0-302 GCF_002600585.1 Cystoisospora suis
TCCGTCTCTAGGTAGCCCCTCTATCTAGCTATCTACCGCTCGTAGGATGAAAAGAAAACTCTTCCTATTTTACACAGGAAAGAGAAAATTTCCCCTACTGTTGGAAGGTGAGAAGTAGATCATGCACAAACTTCGAACACCCCAACTTCCACCCTGAGAGAAACGTCCGTCGCTCCCCCTTGTCAGCTTTTTCGAGAAAGGAGAAACTGCGTCTTTCTGAATTTCCATCCAAAGCTTCTACTTGATCCGCTGGGGCGGATACTTAAATCTATCAACTCCACATAGATAGATATAGAGATAGA
>NW_027165771.1:0-411 GCF_002600585.1 Cystoisospora suis
GAGGACTCGCTCCTCTGTTGGTTAGTTTCTCAACTATTGATGCAGCAAAGGTGATTTCAGCAAGGCGACTATATAAGAAGATCTTCTCACGGTGGCATATAGGTAATACCGCTTCAGCTGCCATAACAGCACGGCGTACATACACCAAGGCTTGAGGGACGTCTTGACCCGGATTACTATACAGGAGACCGGCTGCCATAACATGGGCGTTATAGAGGATATGGTTATTGGGATGAAGAAGAGTATTGAATCTTTTGATGACCTCAAGAAAGAGCTTCCGCGCTCTCAATTTTTCCCCACGAGCTAACTTCCTCAGATGAATCTCCACAACTATTACATTGCCATAGCTCATCGATGATGTGCGATCCATTCCCAGAATCCAGATGTTCGTCACTTCCGTCACCATCACCG
>NW_027165772.1:0-214 GCF_002600585.1 Cystoisospora suis
TGAGCGCGGAGGTCCCGGAGGACCAGAAGCTGCCGTAGCGGTGACCTATCTAGCCCCGTTGCGACTAGATTGGTTCACGGTCGCTATTCCGGATAATAAGAAGCGTAGAGACGGGGAAGGACTAAAACGTTTCCTTTAATGCCACTGCGGAGGGACTTCGGAGCGTGACGCGCGAGAACAGCTGCTACGATTCAAGCAGACCACCACCGTGCAG
>NW_027165773.1:0-215 GCF_002600585.1 Cystoisospora suis
TTCATCTCCGTTTATAAGACGAGGGAGACACACACCACCCCGTAACATTCTTTCCATCGTGACACATCTCTTTCTATCCTCCTTCTACTATTATCTTCTTCTTCTCTTCATGTAGAAGTAGTAGTAGTGGATGGACACACTCGTATCACTCTTTTCTTCTTTTTGTTTTGTTTGAGGTTCTCACCTTTCCACGTTCTACACGTTTGAGAATTTCT
>NW_027165774.1:0-259 GCF_002600585.1 Cystoisospora suis
CACCGACAATGCAGGGTATGCGTAGTTCCGACCTGTCGCAGGCTGTAGACAACGCATACCCTGCATTGTCGGTGATAGCCTACCGTCTGAGCACGGACACCACCCCGCACGCCGGCTCCTCCCCTTTCCACCTGTTCCCAACTTCCCTTTTTCTGGCTTGTGCTTGCCAGGCCTGTTTCCTCGTGTGCAACATGCAGTTACTTTCGAACTGTACAGGACGGGTTCACGCGTTGCTAAGTTCGAAAGTAACTGCATGTTG
>NW_027165775.1:0-268 GCF_002600585.1 Cystoisospora suis
GTCCTCGTCTTTCTTCTTCTTCATCTAAGATGAGTCCTAATAGTACGGTCGCTGGCGCAGCACAGATAGGATTCTCAGATAAGGATGAACGACGTCCACGTCAATCCGCCGATCAAACAGCAGCCCTCCCTCCCTTGTCTCTTGGGACTATGAAAGGAAGACGAAGAGATCATTACCCGCCTCAAGACATCCATAACACGAGTAAGAATCGACTTAGATCTTCTTCGTCTTCTGTATGTGAGGGAGGAGAAGGAACAGGAGGAGGAGG
>NW_027165776.1:0-200 GCF_002600585.1 Cystoisospora suis
TCTTTTCTTTTGTGTGTATGTACACTTGATATCTTCCTTTGTTCTCAGTTTCCGGACTTAATCTTGCATGCATTGTATCCCATCATCTAGCCTACGCGTTTCTCTCGTCTATTCTTCCTGAGGCTTCTCTATCTCCTTCTTCATCCTTCATAGCAGGGCGTAGCCTAATTGTTCCTTCGCCTCTTTCTCCTTCTTCTTCT
>NW_027165777.1:0-356 GCF_002600585.1 Cystoisospora suis
TCTCCAGCCACAACACAGGCGTCTAGAAAACACACAGCCAGCAGCCAGGACAGCAGCCAGGACTCATCCCCTCAGCGTGGACGCGTTGCAGTACGTGTTTTGGTTCTCTTCCTCTAGCTTTCCTGCAGAGATTGCCTCCGTTGAGACCTTCGCTGCGGGTCCCGTGCTTCTTCAGTGGCTTGTGCCAGGATTTGCCTCGTTAAAACTTCGATGGGCTTCATCCGCTCGCTGCGTAGAAGCCCGATAGAGAGAACGTTACTCGGAGGAGCCGAAAGCAAGTGCAGCTTATGGAATCTCAACGTGTATCAGTAAATCCTCACCACCGCAAACTGTTTAAAGGCTTGGCCCCCCCCCCC
>NW_027165778.1:0-193 GCF_002600585.1 Cystoisospora suis
GTCAAAGCGCGGGCGTTACAGACCGTGCTGCACGCTCTACAACAACCGGCTGCGCTGTAGACTAATACAAGGGATGCCGCAATCTCTTAGCATGCTTTTATCTGTTCTCTCGCCGAAGCACAACACGTGTCACAAGCGCCAACAGATGGGCGCAGTAGTCGGCTCATCGACGGTCGTTCACAGCGCGGCACTC
>NW_027165778.1:701-950 GCF_002600585.1 Cystoisospora suis
AGGTTCCCTTCACTCGTGTACCTTAGCCTTCTCTAGGAGGCACAATTCTGACAGCGCTACGCTTCTCTCGACTTTGACACCTTTTTAGAGGTAGGTCATGCGATTACACGTAACTCGTTTACAGTTGATTGCTCCTACACCTCTCTCTAAACACTACAACGGGTTAGGCTTCACTAGAGGTCCCGAACTGTGATAAAGCTACGGGGGCCGCTGCCGGAACAGCCGGAATGGCCCGGACGGGAAAACAAG
>NW_027165779.1:0-294 GCF_002600585.1 Cystoisospora suis
ACTTAAGTTCTTGCGGCAGCCTTCACACCGCCTGCTTAGAGGAAGCGCTCCGCCGGACCTGGTTCTTGACATTGCTCCTTCTTTGTACACCGTTTTTTTTTCCTCCGTACCCGTGGTAGGCTACGCTATCGGCGAATGAGGCTGCTGACAGGCTGCGACCCGGCAGTATTACGCGAGTACCTTCCATGCCGTGAAACTGTCGATAAGCATGAGCCGCAAATCGACCCTTGCGGTAGCCTGTTTTTGGCCTTGGGCCTTCTCTTGGAGTTCTCTCTTGTGCCTCTCTCGGCCGCT
>NW_027165780.1:0-234 GCF_002600585.1 Cystoisospora suis
TTACACACCGGTCCCCACCGGACGTCTAACTACCATTCGGGGCAGAGCTAAAGCTCTGACAGAGGGCTCCCCAGCTGTTTGATCTGTTGTTGGTGGTCCGCATGCCTTGTCCTGGTACTGTTCCGCGGGCGTTGCAGCGTGTGAGAAACTCCGAACTCCGCCCTTTGGGGCTAATATGTCGTCTCCGCTCACTCTTAGGAGGCCTCGTCCTTCCTTTTGTGGTCACCTTGTTGA
>NW_027165781.1:0-206 GCF_002600585.1 Cystoisospora suis
AAAAGAAGATATAGACAATTAGATGACCTCAAATGTGTCTGCTTTTATCTATAAGACGGAAGAAAGAAGAATCAGATTCTGGAGAAGACGATTCTTTAGCATCGTTCTTCATCCTTCGCTTACGGCTTGTTAGTCCATGCGAAGGTTTAGCGCAATCTCCCTTCACCCTAGGAGTGAAACAAAAGAAAGAGAGAGAGACTTGATAA
>NW_027165782.1:0-443 GCF_002600585.1 Cystoisospora suis
TCTTGCGGCAGCCTTTACACTACACCTGGATGGTCAGGAACACCTGCTTGTCAGAGGAATGTCAGGTCGTCGTTGCACTCTTTTTCTCCGTGGTTCTACTTCATACGGTCGCCAGAGGTCACTAGATTTCTGGTGCTACCATCGGCGAAGAGTTAGTTCCAAAGAGAAGTGGGAGAAAGTACACCTCCGAAAGAGCCTGTCCGCCGCATGCACACGCATGAGCGGCTTGTTTTGCTTTTCCTCCCCAACCTGCTTACACTGGAGCTCCCAGGTGGGTCTCCGCTCTTCGCCTATCCTAACATCTAGCTGTCTGTCCTACCTCTAACCGTTCTCCTATACAGCTATCCGCAATCTATCCATCTGGCTTAACTCTATCTCTCCAGATACTTTAGAGTCGTCTACATATGCCCCCATCTACTTTTCTACGTCTGCTAAACTTAATC
>NW_027165783.1:0-208 GCF_002600585.1 Cystoisospora suis
TTCTTTCTTTCTCTGTCTCTCTTCCTTCTTGCTTTGTGAGGTGGATCGGGTGGCCCCTTTGAGTTCGTGAATTCTTTGAGAGAAGAGACAGGCAGCAAGTCTCTTCTTCTTTATGACTTGCGACATTTACGGAGGACCGATCGATCGATCAAGACTTGTTACAACTACTGGTCATCTAGATGGAGTTGAACTATCTATCTACCTATCT
>NW_027165784.1:0-266 GCF_002600585.1 Cystoisospora suis
CTCTCTTTCCTTTCTTCTTCTTCCTTCTCCCGTACTCCCTCCCTTCTTCTCCTCTCCTCTCTTCGTCATCCTGTCCTGTTGTTCTTCCTTACCTTTAGAGCTCCCCTCCGAATTCTCCAGGAGTCGTCTTCATCTTCATCGTCTTCTCCTTCATCTGCATAGACAACTTGTGAGTCTTCTCCGTCACCGTCATCATAGTCTTGGGTCCAATCACGACCATCTTCTTCAAACTTCTCTTCTTCTCCTCTCTTCTTCTCCCCCCCCCC
>NW_027165785.1:0-203 GCF_002600585.1 Cystoisospora suis
TCTTCCTTCTTCTTTTGGATAGTCACTTTCTCTCCCCTCCCTCAATCTTGACTATGTAAAGACATATGGGAAGTGACCTCAGGAGGTAAGAAATTGACGAGAAAGAGATTCGCTAAAGAAAAGAAGACATGTCTCCTTCTTTTCTTTTCCTTATTCTCTCATAGCCGTCCATTCATTCATCCATCGTTCGTCTGTCTCTCTAC
>NW_027165786.1:0-215 GCF_002600585.1 Cystoisospora suis
GTCCTACAGCAGGGAGGGACCAATACAAATCTTGTCATAGGAACCTCAGGGGGTGTGGGGACAGCCGCCGCAGGAGCCGCAGTCGTGTCGTCCAGTCCCAGTCTTACTACGAAGACTTCGATGCTTGGAGGGGTATCTGTTCTACGAGGGATTGGGGGTGAAGGAGTACAAGCAATAGCTAGCTCATCTGGTCAAGCTACTACTACTACTACTAC
>NW_027165787.1:0-221 GCF_002600585.1 Cystoisospora suis
TAGATTAAAGATAGATAGGGGTGGGTACCTGAGTTCGTTTGTGCAGCTGTTCGATTTTGGTTTGATCGAGGAGAGAAATTTTGTGCGAGATATTTAATACCGCCTGATGGAGATTCGCAAAGGGAAGAAGAGAAATCTTAGACATGCCTATACGACCCTCCACTTGGGCTAACCTCCTCTCTAAAGACGAGATTCTGAAAAGAAAACAAAGAAAGAGTGAG
>NW_027165788.1:0-271 GCF_002600585.1 Cystoisospora suis
GAAGATTTTACTTTCTTCTTCCTTCGCTTCCCTTCCATCTTCTTTCTTATTCTCCCTTCAGTTAGCTCACCTTCTCCCAGTGTCGGTCACGCATGCCGTCATGACGGAGAGCTACGATGACAGGCACGAGAGGCCCAAACTCTTCAAGCTCACTAAGGACTGTCTCCGCCCGATTCAAGACCCCTTCTATCTCCCTCTCGCGCAGAGCTCTTGTTATATGCCTCAATAGACCTGATGAAAGATAGAAGAGAGTCATCACACCGAGAAGAAA
>NW_027165789.1:0-226 GCF_002600585.1 Cystoisospora suis
TTAGGGGCTGTGCTATCCCCGTCGGTTTTGGCATCCTTAACAAAGCAACAGAGACATATGAAAGCTCAGGAGGAGTTGCTTGAAGCTTTAGCTATCAAACACGAACCAGAGCTCTATGGTTTAACCCCTCTGATCTTCTTCGGTGTCCCACTTCTCTATCGTGGGCTCTTCGGGAGGAAACCGAAAGATGGAGAAACCCCCGTTTCTTCTCTTTCTTCTTCCTTTT
>NW_027165790.1:0-205 GCF_002600585.1 Cystoisospora suis
AGAGGCTCCCGTATCTAACAAAGCTCCCCATTCATGCCCTTCAACCACGATTTTAACGAGAGGTAAATTCAATTCCTTCCCTGGCACTATTTTTGGTAGTCGGAAACGCCCCTCAACACGTTGTAAACTACTATAAGGATTCACCACTTTTCTTAAGGACATACCTTGGAGACTATTGTAAAGGACTGGATCCCTCCAAGTCTGA
>NW_027165791.1:0-290 GCF_002600585.1 Cystoisospora suis
GGGGGGGGGGGGATTAGTTCCTTCTTTCTCTTTCTCAAGAGACTTGACTAACACCTCCGAGGGCTCATCACTCTGTTGTCGCAGTGATAATGACGAAAGAGATACAGCTAGCGCACCTAGATCGCCTTTTCTTTTCGCTTTCGAGAGATCTCCACTAGGCAATATCTTTATAGTCTTTTGCCGGAGACGTCAGGAGATGAAGAGAAGAAAAGAAAGGTTCCCCTCTCACTTTAACCGTGTTTCTATTCTCTCCACTCTCTCTCACTTCTCTTCAGAGTCTCAAGCATACA
>NW_027165792.1:0-385 GCF_002600585.1 Cystoisospora suis
TTGATCGTGCAGTTCAAGCATTAGAGCCTCAGACATCTCACGACTGCCTCCAGGCGCCCCCCCCCCCCAAGAGTTCTTCTGCCTTCTCCTCCTGTTCCGTTACACTCGTCGAACGCATTTCTCCTCTGCTGTTGTCGCCGTGTATGCACACCGACTCCCCTCCCCTCTTTCTGTGAAAAGAAAACTGACGAAGGATTTCCTTTCTTCTTCTCTGGAGATCCCCGGTCAGGATCCTCGTCTGAAGCTCCTGTGAACTTTTCATCTCTGTTGACTGGACTTTGCTCGGAATTCCTACTCTTTTCTTCCTTCGGCGTCACTTGTGAGGGAATCTTAGGAGGAGACAATGGCTGCATAGCTCCAGTTAGAGAATCGATAAGAGCGGGGG
>NW_027165793.1:0-304 GCF_002600585.1 Cystoisospora suis
CTTTGGTTCCTTCTCTTCCCCCTCCTCCTCCTCTCCCCCCCCCTTGACCTCCCCCCCCTCTTCCTGTTGCACACCTGCCGCCTCTTCCGCCTCCTCGTACATGTGTTGTCTGGTGAGGGCCGCTGCCACCTCCTCCTGTCTTCACGAGACTGCCTCCTGCTGTATTCGTCAATCCCGTTGTACCAGAGGCGAGACCAAGAGAACGGAGAAGCGCTAAATTGGCTGACGATGTACCTGCTGCAGCGGAAGATTTGGGGGATATCCCTAAACCTGTCGTAGCGGCACCTGAAGCACTATGCGCATG
>NW_027165794.1:0-224 GCF_002600585.1 Cystoisospora suis
ATTGTAAAATCCTGACACATGGCAGCCGGATACTGGCAAATACCCATGGCGCCGAAGGACAAGCAGAAAACGGCGTTCACTACCCACATGGGCCTCTACGAGTTTAACGTGATGCCGTTCGGGCTGTGCAATGCCCCGGCCGCCTTTCAGCGCTTGATAGAGACAGTCCTCGGAGGTGTCAACTGGACGACAGCGCTTGTCTACCTGGATGGCGTGATTATTTT
>NW_027165795.1:0-266 GCF_002600585.1 Cystoisospora suis
GAGCAACTAAAAGGACTATCGTGTAATGCTATATCCATAGCTGCATTACCCATAACTACACCTGTAGTACCTCCTAAGGTAAATACGTACAAAATGAATTTGCTGGTAGCGGAGACATCACAAGAGATTTTGCTAGAGTACGATTTCATCAAAAAAGCGGTGAAAACATGGGATTTCGAGAAAGAAAGGATTGCCTTGAGGGAAGAAGAGAACGGCGCGAGGGAGCCAAAGAAGCGGGAGCCGGTGCGAGTAGGAGAACCGACGCC
>NW_027165796.1:0-153 GCF_002600585.1 Cystoisospora suis
CCTGTTTACCCGGGAAGTTGCTGTTGGACAAGAATCTATCCATAGGTCATCACGCTTGTCCACCCATCGACAATACTAGAGAGAGCTCGGAGAGCCAATAGAGGCGACAAGAGAACAACTCATCTACAGGGCCAACAACCACAACAAGACGCA
>NW_027165796.1:656-798 GCF_002600585.1 Cystoisospora suis
AAAGAAGAAAAAGAAGAAAGGCGAACACTCACACCATCGTCTTGTTTTACACAGGAAGATTTCTTCTTCTCAAGCAAGAGTGAATGAAGGACATATCGATATACATCCCGCAGAAGGGAGGAGGAGACATGGGAGAAAATGG
>NW_027165797.1:0-247 GCF_002600585.1 Cystoisospora suis
AGAAAGAAAGAAAGAAGACGTGAGAAAGGCAGGCCTTTGGAATAGGAATCGTCAGCTGCCATAGAAAGACAGCAGAAAAGTCCTCTTAAGTAGAGTGTACTAGAATCCATCGACTATAGTCTCGGGTGTATATACACACCAAGGCAGTTGAGAATATACAGATCGAAGTCTCCCAGATGTATGTCATTGATCTCCTGACTCCCTTCAACTATCTATGTGAACACCCTCGTCTGTACCAAGTTCTTTT
>NW_027165798.1:0-314 GCF_002600585.1 Cystoisospora suis
CCTCTGGCTAAATCTCAAATTGATAGAATTTGCAAATGTGGTATAGGCAGTACATTCTTATGATGTGAACTGACCTACATGCGCGATCCGAGAAGAGCTCTCACGAAAAGGGGAGCTCCTAGGATGAAAATATGAAGATCTTCTCTTTTCTTATGAGAACCAGAAAGCGATATCACTGTAAAGAGTTGTCTACATGTAGAGACATATTGACGCAGTCAGGAGGGTCGGCAGTTCTCTCGATTACTCGGCTATGTGGCTGGGTAGGTATGTAGGCATGCAGCGAGCGAGACACTATCTATCTATCTAGAGGTGTT
>NW_027165798.1:338-1240 GCF_002600585.1 Cystoisospora suis
TATCTATCTCTTTATCTCTCTCTATACAGATATATCTATGTGGGTCTATCTGTATTATGAGAGATTGATATATGAAGAAGCTGATAAGAAGAAAGAAAGAGTAGTTGCTCTTGCTTTGGTCCATCCTGTGAGGCGTGTGTTTGCCTGCTGGCTTGGCTAGATTTATCTCGAGATATGATCGATCCATCTGAAGAGGAAGAAGAAAAGGCTACCNNTAGAAAACTTTCTCCCCTCCCTCCTAGAAAAGAGGAAGAAGAAAAGGCTACCTACGACTATCGGTCACGACTACTACTACTCCTTCTGCGCGATGACTTGAACATAGAGAGAGAGAAAGAAAGAAAAAGAGTGAGGAAGAAGAAAGAAAGGCTGGAGTCCCAGAAGACAGTGGAGGTGTTGTATTGTCGTGTTTGTCTTTTAGTGGTTCTATCAAAAGACTCCTATGGTCACTGTCATCGTTCGTAATAGCTAGCCTCCTTGTTCCTATTCTTGTTGAAACCTCATAAATCAATGCCTTCTCTTTCAGTCGAACGGTTCTTGTTCTTCCTGTTTCTTTTCTTCTTGAAAGAGAAGAAAGGATCCCCATCTTCTTGCGGACTCTGCGAAAAGAAAGGGAGTTCTTTTTCCTTTGTTTCTTCTTGTCGACGAGGTGTACATACACCCCGTGGAGGCGGGGGAAGTGAAGACAACACAGCGAACTACCTCCGCCACTAGCGACTATTCGAATCAGAACTACTCATACGTACTGTTGCTAGTACTGCTATAGAGAGATAGATAGATTTCTACATAAATCCAATTCTTTAATTCTTCTGTTCATGGTGTGGCTACATGGCACGTCAGCCACAGTTCTCTCACCTTCCTTTACTATCCATTTAGACCTATCTATCTATCTATATACATGCAAA
>NW_027165798.1:1633-1857 GCF_002600585.1 Cystoisospora suis
AGAAGAAGACTCGATTCAAGTTTTGGTGAAGTGACACTTAGGATGATAAGAGCACTGAATATCGACTCGTACTAGTAGTTATACTAGTAAGTATATAGCAGTAGTAATGGTGTGGGTAGTACTGGTAGGGTTGTTTCATTCTCTTCTTCCTCCCGGATAAAGGATGGATGAGCGGAGAGGGCGTAGCGACGTCTTCTCAGGCAGGAAAGAAAGAAGAAGAAAAG
>NW_027165799.1:0-131 GCF_002600585.1 Cystoisospora suis
CGTCTTCTTCGACGGCTTGTATAGATAATTACAGCAGAAGAATTAGTAGAAGCACGAGTCGTTCTTCTTTCAGGTGCTCTTCGGTAATGGGTGATAAGGGTATGGAGGCTTCAGCAGGAGGAGGAGGAGGA
>NW_027165799.1:556-794 GCF_002600585.1 Cystoisospora suis
ACATAGATATACATCTATACATCGATCGACACGTACATATATAAATATATTTAGATCGATACATACATATATAGGTATATATAGATTTCTACATCCGTAGATGTATGAGGAAGATAGCTGATACAGTAGTAGGAATTGAGAAGTAGGGTGACTCCCCGTCTCACATGCTTGGAGACAACCCTTCCCGAAACTCCAGCGAAGGGTCCCTACTACCATATCTATCTCTCTTAAATCTATC
>NW_027165800.1:0-246 GCF_002600585.1 Cystoisospora suis
CTATCTATCTTTGATCTGTCTCTGATATGTCTGGCTATCTTACCTAGCCATCTCTAATCTATATCTATCGACTTCGTTTCCTGGGACTACTGCCTGGGGAAGAGGGATGTATGAGGTATAGGTACATATATAGATATGTATTATGTGTCTCTCCGTCGCTATATCGATCTTGGGATACATACAACACTTCGATGGATTGATACACCCCTGCTTCTCTGCTGTCTAGAGATAGATTAAAGATGGATA
>NW_027165801.1:0-2411 GCF_002600585.1 Cystoisospora suis
AAGCAAGAGAAACGAGGCTCTTCCCTCCTCCTGGTAGACTGAAGTGATCCGAATGAAGAGCCTCGTTTCTCTTGCTTACTAAGTCTCTCGTGCAGTTTCTCTTGGTAGGCTGAAGAAAACTTGCTTGCTGCAACTTTTGTCTTCGCTTCTCCATGGAGAGAAAGCCATGTAGAAATCCAGGTTTTCTTTGGTCTCCTCCCGCAGCCTTACGTCGGGCAATTCTCGCTTCAATCTCTGCTTTCTTACTCATCAAGACTTGGAGCTTTTCCTTCATATCACGACGTGAAGAGCTAGCTGTAGAAATACTTGAAAGAGAGGCATTTAAGGAATCTAAGTCATGCTTGATGGACATTAGTTGCTTCAACAGATTTCCGCTTGTCGTGACGGCTGACCCTCCTCCACTGTCTTGCTGCTTACGAGCGAGAATAGTCTGAACGTCTTCATCTGTAAACGTAAACTGCACACATACAAAGCCACTCACCCACGTCACTGCTTAAAACATCTACCGAGTACCTATACATGTATCTATCAATATGTATGATGTATGTACGAATGTGTATGCACGAATATGTATGTATCAATATGTATGTGTGTACGAATATGTATGTATGTACGAATATGTATGTATGAATATGTATGTATGTATGTGTGAATATGTATGTATGCTGCACGAGAGAAGTGGAGAGAGGGAGGTACGAGAGAATGCGAGAATCGCGGAGAGAATGGCAGTGATCGAATCTTCCCTTCTTCCATCCCTCCTTGTTGAAACTCCTGAGAAATTCGACGAAAAGAAGAGAGAGGTGACCGCCGACAACCCAAAGAAGAAACGAATGACTCGGAGAGCCTCCTACTCCCTTCATCCACATGCATCCTCTGTTTCGGCGACTATTGCAGTGTGCTTTTCTCCCTTTAAAAGCCCCTACGTTGACCCAGTCTGCCCTGGGTATTCCCTCGAAGTCTCTCCCTCTTCCACACGTAGACATGTCCTCTACATCTCGATTCATATACATACATCTCTTGCAGACTCTCTACCAACGTGCCTTCTATATCATAAACATACACCTATCTAGAGACAGAGAGACGCACGCAAATTCAAATCCTAGCTCCCCCATCCCTGCCTGTCGAATCCTCCTATACATATATATATATATATACTTCTATGTGTAGAGAGAGAAGTAGACATAGGATGTATCCTCGCTGAGCCAGTAGAACGAAGGATCAACAGATACCTGTACGATGTGTAAGCACAGAAGGATGAAGTGACGGCTATCTTCCAGAGAGCATCCCCTTTAATCCACCCTACTTGAAGCATCTAGGCATCACGCTCTTCCCATCCCTCTTGAAGAGAAGGTTCTCTTTCTTCCTTACTCTTTCTTACCTCTTTTAATTGCTGGACTTTCGCTTTGATTCTTTTGGCTAGATCATCGACCGAGTCGAATTCTTGGAGTTTCCTCTTCCATTCCTCGAACTCGATAGGTGTCACAGGAGTATTTAGAAGCTCCGTTAAGGCAAATTCTCGATCGAATTTTGCGGAGGCTTTCGGAGCGACCCGCAGAACAAGCTTGTAGCTACAGCTCATCCCTCCCCCTGCACCTCCCCCACCTGAGGCATTTCTCTCTCCAGCAGGCGTAGACACACCTCCGACGCCTGATCGCACTATATACGGTTCACACGATCGGATACCTACAATCTGACAGACCCATCCAGGGGATGGAGGTAAGAGGAGAAAGGAAGATCCCTCATTTGAAGGTGAAGATGAGGGCTGTGGCACCTTAACGAAACACCCGCGGACGTACTTCTCAGCCTGGGGATGTTCTAACATGTGTAAGAGACGTTCCGTCGATAAACGAGCGGAATTGAGAAGCTCTAGAGAGATCTTCTGAAGCATACGCCGAGCTAAATCTTTACGGCGCTGTTCGTCGCTATCGACACGATCTTCTTCAAAAAGATCATCCCCGCTACCTCCTCCTCCTCCTACACCTCCATCAGCCGCGCCTTCTTCTTCTTCGCCACGAGTCTAAGAAAGAAAGAGAAAGAAAGGGGGTGAAGGGAGAGAGAAAGATCGAATGAAGATGATCGGGAAGATTACGAAGGAGACACGGACAACTAAATAAAAAGAAGGAAAGAAGAAAGGAAGATCATGACAGATGGTGCATGAAGCAAAACATCGAAAGAAAGAACACAAAGAACGACGTTCTCTTCTAGGATGCGGGTGGAAATACAAAAAGATCGAAACACGAAACATCCTATCTATCTATCTTCAATCTATCTATCTTCAATCTATCTATCTATCTATCTTTGATCTATCTATCTATCTATCTATCGATCTATCTATCTATCTATCTATCTATCGATCTATCTATCTATCTATCGATCTATCTATCTATCGATCTATCTTAAATCTATCTATC
>NW_027165802.1:0-176 GCF_002600585.1 Cystoisospora suis
TAGTAGCGACTTAGTATTTTTCCAAGGGACGACGGCTTAGCGACTCGAGCTCTATAGCTCAATAGAATTAATTATCGTATCATGATAGAGTAATTTATAGAAGCTTAAGGCGCGAGCGCACGCGCAAACGTCCTAAGTGCACCAGCATAGCGTACTTAGATCAGGGAGCGCTCCGC
>NW_027165802.1:682-859 GCF_002600585.1 Cystoisospora suis
GCCGTCGATCCTTTCCTGGCACTCCTTAGGGCTCTATTGCCCGGGCGGCGAACAGCTGATCTTTGCGCCCGCGGCCTCTCCGAGGGTCGTACGTGTACCGTTGTACGCCTCTCGGGTTGCTCTGCCTACTGGAAGTCCTGGTTTGTGCTAAACCGGCCGATTCTCGCACATTCTCAC
>NW_027165803.1:0-337 GCF_002600585.1 Cystoisospora suis
CCGCCGTAGCTGGGAGCAGATTGAACCGAAGTCGAAAAAAAAAATCTGCAGGGGAAGCCGTAGCCTTTCTGAGAATCTCCGAAGTATCACAAACTGCTTCAGAGCGCAACTGGACTGCCATCCGAGTCTACCAGAACCGAAAACATACTGGCTGCGAACTCCTGAGACCAAGCGCGAGCTCCGCCCGGATGCACCCCGCGTGCAAGAAGCCGCGCGAACAGCTAGCCAGCATAGCACAACCCTACCGATGTGACATGCGATCAAAATGTGCCTGTATCAGGGACAGGGCAGGGATGCCTCTCGCGCCATTCCTCCCGTGACTGTTTTCCCGGACTGC
>NW_027165804.1:0-328 GCF_002600585.1 Cystoisospora suis
CATGACTAAAATGTAAACCTGTAAGCACAAACATTACATTACCCATAGCACTATCGTTAATATAAAAAGATAGTCCTAAATATTCGCTGATTAGTAGTACGCAGAAGAGTTCGACTAACCAAAGGGTCCATGTACAATTACTAGCTGAGATCATATTCATATTTTTTAAGTATTGGCTTGATACGAACCGTACAAGGATTAATTATGTCCCTCACTGCATTAAGGTTGTGTAGTAAACTTTGTACATATAAAAGCATGGTCTATCAATATCCTACGACTTTAAGGTTATTTAATATTGGTTGGGTATTAAATCCATTGGTATATGGAA
>NW_027165805.1:0-264 GCF_002600585.1 Cystoisospora suis
GCTCGCTTGTTCTTCGCTTATGCGACTCAATTCTCGTATGTGGACCACTGAGTCGTGTGTTTGTGCTTGAATCGCGGTGGTCGGGCTTCGTCTGGCCCGCTTGGTGCCTCTCCTGTGCTTCTCGCGTGCCGTGCGATTGACTCCTGGCCGGTTGGCCCGCTGAATTCCTTGAGTCTCAAGGCTCCTGGCGCTCCGTGCGCCTTCTGCCACTCCTGTGGCGTGTCCCGGCACGTTCTGGCCGGCCCCGTTACGTTTGGCGGCCTC
>NW_027165806.1:0-308 GCF_002600585.1 Cystoisospora suis
AGTTCTCTACTGCTTGGACTTTTTGTGGGTCCGGCTTGATTCCATGCTTGTTGACTATATGTCCAAGGTACGCGACCTCCGGCAATGCGAGTCGGCACTTCTTGGGGTTCAGCCTGATCCCCGCAGTCCGGAACCTCTCGAAGACGCTTTGTAGTCGTACTAAGTGTTCATCGAATCCCTTAGAGAATACCACGATATCATCCAAGTAAACTAGTGCCATGGTCCATTTGATGCCTCCTAATATTGAATCCATTAAGCGTTGGAAAGCTGCTGGGGCGTTACACAGCCCGAATGGCATCACGTTGAAT
>NW_027165807.1:0-219 GCF_002600585.1 Cystoisospora suis
GTAGATAGATAGATAGATAGCCTCCCCGTACCTCCCTTGTTCTCCTGCCTAGCACAGCTCATCGTCTTTCCGCACTGATAGAGTCAGTATCAATCCAGGCATCTCTCACTTATGTAACATCAATCTAGCATGCATGCATTCGTCGGTTCTCCTTTTTTCTAGATCCACACCCCCTCTCTTCTCCCTTCGCCCCCCCATTCCTGTCTCGAGTCACTTCTC
>NW_027165808.1:0-256 GCF_002600585.1 Cystoisospora suis
TATAGAAGCATTCGTAAAAGCATGCACTAGATGCGCCAGAAACAAAGCTTGCAGGCAAAGAAGCGGGGGACTACTGCAGCCACTCCCCATCCCCGAAGTCCCGTGGGAAGAAATTAGCCTCGATTTAATAGTACGGCTCCCCACAACGAGTGACGGATATGACACAATCTTAACGATAGTTTGCAGCCTTACCAAGATGGCCCATTTCGCACCCACCACCCAGACAGGAAACGCAGAAGGAATAGTGCAGATATTA
>NW_027165809.1:0-225 GCF_002600585.1 Cystoisospora suis
TGACGATAACATAGTTTGGTGTCAGAAGTGGGAATGCCTGTTTTCGAGTGGTTTCTGGTTAGATTACACAGGAAGAGTACTAATTGAAAACGGTGGAAAGCGACAGCTATTCACATCTCCCGAGGAGCGCGGGCCAGCCATTAGGGAACGTTTGCGGGGTGCAGCAAGCGGAGACGTACACGAAAAGTGATCCCACCCGACTCCAGTACCACATTTCTCCGCTCA
>NW_027165810.1:0-301 GCF_002600585.1 Cystoisospora suis
CTTTCTCGTACTGTTCTTCTTTGGATCGACAGTGTTCTGTGTGATCTGTCTGTTTTGTCCTCTCACTTCTTTGCTGTAATTCTGTTTCCCTCGGCTCTTCAGGGCCCAACTAGCAAGGCGATTACTACACGAGACATCAGCAAGCGAGGACCTAGAGAAAAGCGTCATCGGGAAGTTGAAACTGAAGTGTGGATCACACTTTACTTCGAAACTTGAAGGCATGCTCCATGATCTGAACGGAGCATCTGATACGTATAGGAAGTTTGTTCAGTGGATACTTGAGAAGAAGAAGAGAGAGAAA
>NW_027165811.1:0-383 GCF_002600585.1 Cystoisospora suis
ACGCAGCAGAGGAAGAAGGAAACTTCGCGGACCAGAGGTAGTAACAATCAATTCTAGGGACCAAGATCTCTCTAGCGCGAAAGTAACAAGGCCGGAGGACCAAACCCAAGAGTAGGAGACGGACGCACATCGAACGCGAAAGGCGGAAAAGCGACAGGCGGAGCGGACGGAATTCCCAAGGGCCCGGAACGGCCAGATCACGCACCTAGCGACCCTACAATCGAGAGACAGGCCCAGCAAGGGCATACCGGGAGAATTACAGCCCTGGAGACGACGAACTCGTCTCGCCAGAACGTGACGCATCCCCAGCGGATCGCCAAAGCATCACCTACACCGTCGCGGGAGATGAACAAGGGATGGTGCAAGCAGGACAAGGAGATTGA
>NW_027165812.1:0-218 GCF_002600585.1 Cystoisospora suis
TATTTCCTGGACAGAGGAAACACTTTGTCTTCCAGATGTTGTCTCACCAAAGGCTCAATACGTGACTCTGTTCCCAAAACATCCAAGAGTTTGGCTAACTTTCGAAAAGGAATCCACACCGCTTTACAATCACAAACTTGCTCCCCTTGTTTAAAAAAAAAAAGTCCCTAATCATTCTTCTTCCTGGGACTATTGGTCACCTGGTCCTCCTTGATTTG
>NW_027165813.1:0-657 GCF_002600585.1 Cystoisospora suis
AGACCCATGAGTTTACCTGCATGAGAGTTTCTTCAGATCCCGGTAGACCGTAACGCTTAGCAAGACTTGTGGCTACTTGTTGACGGTTCGGAATGTTTACAAGGGCTTGGCTAATATAAGGAATAAGTGCCTGCAGATTGACGTTACAGAGACACACTAGACCTCTCTTATTCACAGTCAGAATGCCTCCTGTCTGGGGAGAATCTGTCGCCAAGAAAACTGCATCTTGTAGAATGCGATGTCTGAAGAAAGAAACAAAGAAAGAATGAATGGAAAGGGCAGGAGAAACAGATAAAGGAAAGATAGGAGAAGATCCGTCATGGCCCTTATCATCATACGTTCGATCGCCGCCTTCTTGAGGACGATGGAGATCCAGCTGTGAAGTGTATACGTACTTCTGACTTTTCAGGAGTTTGAATGACCTCCCAAAAGCGTAAGCCCGGGTTGGTTATATACGCGTTGAAGCGAATGATGGCGCCGATGGAAGGGTAGTCGCCGTCTCACACCGATAAGGTAGCTCCTGATATCTATGTGTCACATATAGGTACGTGCAGCAATCTCCTCGTGTAAGATCAGATACAATACACCCTCCATTTCTCTTAGACGCAAACATCTACACCTTACCCCCAACTGCCTTCCTTGCGACCCGAGATGCGT
>NW_027165814.1:0-178 GCF_002600585.1 Cystoisospora suis
TCTCTATCTCTTTCTCTGTCTTTTTGAAGTCGTTCTATCTTTTCCTGCCTTGGTTTGGTCTCTTCGTTCCATACGTACCTATTGGCTCGCAACACAAATTTTCTATCGCTATTAAAAGAAGAAGAGAGATACTGTGAAGAAGAGCCAGGAGGAGTGGCTGAAGACAGAGAAGAAGAAG
>NW_027165814.1:718-919 GCF_002600585.1 Cystoisospora suis
TAGATAGACAAAGATAGATAGAGTCAGGTAGTGGTAGAGATATGTAGGTATATTGAATAGAGGTAAAATAGAGTTCCACGTATATGTCGAGAAGGGGCATCTAAGTACATAGACAACAAGTGTAGAGAAACACTCCTTCTCTCTATCTATGTATCTATGTATATACAAAGATAGATTAAAGATAGATAGATACATTAAAGC
>NW_027165815.1:0-379 GCF_002600585.1 Cystoisospora suis
TATTAGCCGAGTGAGCACTGTAGCTCTTGCGGGCACATCAATATACTCGGGAGATACACACTTCGGAAAGGATAGAGTTCTTTAGCTACATAGTTCTCCTCTCTAGAAACAACGAAAGGCACGAGATACATCTTGGCACCGAAAGAAATCTCGGCTAGTGCGTGATTGTCCTGAGCTAGCTGAAGTAAAAATACTAGCAGAACAGGAAAGCCTTCTTCATTTCGTGCATGATTTTTCAAATAGTGTCTACGTCACAGAGGGCCGTTGTCTTTGTCGTATCAAGCCATACGTGGTTTAGAAAGTGTGATCGTGAGGGGTGGCAGCTAGCCGCTACCCAGTACAGAGTCCACAGGCTTTATGGCTAGCTAGCTAGCTAGCC
>NW_027165816.1:0-254 GCF_002600585.1 Cystoisospora suis
CGCTCAGCGTCGTGGGTCTCTCCTACGACGCTGAGCGGGAGAGACTCGTTGAGTCTCACGAGGCCGAACTTGGCCTGAAATGGCCCCTCCTGTTGCTCGTCCAACACCTTGGTACTGGGGCTCGTTGCGTGGTTAGTGCTCGTTTGTTCTTTGCTTATGTGACCCAATTCTCGTACGTGGACCACTGAGTCGTGTGTTTGTCCTTGAAACGCGGTGATCGGGCTTCGTCTGGCCCGCTTGGTGCCTCTCCTGTG
>NW_027165817.1:0-359 GCF_002600585.1 Cystoisospora suis
TTATGTACTATCTTCCTGTTCCTTTGTACCTCGTTCCCATCGTCTTCTTCTGTTTCTCTTCTAGATGAGCTCCCACACAAGCAACTTTGTCCTCCCGCGGTTGTACGTACACAAGACGGTCGTGAACAGCTAGCCGTTCCTTTCAAAGGGACGTATCAGGAATTTGTTGAGGTTCGTTAAGGCCGTAACTGAGAGGGGGATATGGAATGGAATAGGCAGAGCTCGTAGAACTTCTTCTCCTGAACGGTGATGAAAGCTTGAGCGGTGTTTCTTATGAGTTATCTTTTAGGCTTGCATGCAACTCAGTAAGATGGAGAGAGAGTAGAGAATGTACATAAGCTATTAGATAGATAGCAAGA
>NW_027165817.1:472-1812 GCF_002600585.1 Cystoisospora suis
AGGGATTATCGTGTCGGGAGAGGGAGGTTTTCGGCTAGTTGAGTTCACACCTACTTCTTCTGTAGATCTGTATGGTGGCTTTGCTTCCAGGTTAGAAAGCTCTGGTGAAGCCTGTGTCCTCGAAGATAGGCAGACANNAAAGAAAGAAGGAGGAGGATAGGCAGACAGAGACAGAGAGATTTTTACGCAGCCAGGGACATAGTTTTCGACGACATACATACGTACAACCTCTATTCTCAGGCCTTTTCCTTCATACACCAGTCTTTCTAAAGAAGTCCGATGAAAGCACAAACGTACTTTCTGCACCGTTAGATACGATATTCTCCCTGGAAGAGGTATGATTCTATGGAACTAACTTCGCGCCTTTTCATTGCATGTCTTGTCTTCTTTTTCCTAGGCTATTCCAGGAGTTCTATCAAACCCTAAGTGTACGTTTTTCCCGGATTTTGCTGTTTTAAGTACTCCACTCTTCGCGAGATCCCTCGAGACTTGGAAAGGCGCTCTCTCTCTTCTCTTCGATGCGAAGGTGGTACGTACATCTTTTGAAGATCTTTCAACTGCGCCCTAGGCTCTTGTCCTTGCTGTTGTGCCGGCTAATACTCGACTAGCTCACCTGACCGTTCCCCGTCAAAGCCCACGAACTCTTCTTCCTTTTCCTCGTCTGTATTTGAGAAGCTCTATACAGTGTGTGCATGCATCCATGCAATCAAAAGGGAGAGATCAAGATGCTCTAGGGTCTGCACGGGGGAAAGGGAGGATTGTCGGTTCCGCATGTAGAACATCACTAATGCTTCTCAGATGCTCCGATCAAGAAAACGCTGGTGCTCTGTGGAGGCCTCGATGGCCGTCTTCCGTTGATTCGTTGGCTTTTTCTCAAGCCTTTCATCTGTATTAAGGAAGGAAACACATGCGGTATGTGTCTACTGGTATATTTCTGTTCCCTTGTGATGACCTTTCAAGCCTGTACACGATTCATTGCTCCCCCTCCAGAGGCAGAGACTCATGTAGAGTGGTGTCTCCTATTCTCCTCTTCTGTGCTGATCTTCTCACTTGCCTTCTTGAAAGAAGGGTTTGCTTTGAAGGAAAGAATACATGGGCAATGAGCGCATGTCATAGAAAACCGATACTATTCCAGTTCTCATCTTTGATACTGACCGGCCGTGCCCTTGTTGTTCTTCAAATCTTTTCTCCACACCCTTTTTGTCTCTTCTTGCATGCGTGAAAGCAGTCGGATGATCTTCAGGAGAAAGAAGCTGTGTGCTCAAGCGCCTTGCGGGACATCAAGACCTATCTTGTGCAGTGCAACTATCAACGATTCCAGATCTATCTATCTATCTATC
>NW_027165818.1:0-234 GCF_002600585.1 Cystoisospora suis
ATGCATGCGCTTGTAAATATCTTCCTATGTATATGTATCAGACCCTTCACATGATAGACTACGAGTAAGAGGCTAATGAGGGAGAATGCCTCTACACGCACAAGTGTATGTATAGACCCACATCCTATACACTACCTATTGCCGCTACTAGTATGTGAAGGCTATATAAATATACACTTCAGATATATATACATCTTTACGATGTACACGTTCGAGAGAAGAAGAAAGAAGAGT
>NW_027165819.1:0-601 GCF_002600585.1 Cystoisospora suis
GCGGAAGAGTAGTAGTAGTAGTACGGGTGTACATAGAGATTCGGTAGGTAGAGAGCTGCGTTAGAAGTAGATCAAATCGCACATGTAAGGGGATACACCGTAGAGGAAGAGATAAGGGTGCAACAACGTATAGGTATGGATAATGCATACCGCGAAGTATCGAGGGGTGAATCGCTTTTCAAGAAGATCTTACACCTGCTACTGCTACTAGGTTTGTGGGATATAGCCTTCTCTCCCATGTTCAACCTCCTACACATTTGAGCTGAAAGGAAAGAAGAAAGATGACGTTTAGAGATGAATAAAGACAGGAGAGCACGAAGAGACAAATATTTGGGCTTTAGGGATTCCAGCAATTATCAGTAGATCTCCCTACCTGTATCTCTATCTCTCGGGGTGCCTTCGATACTTCCCTACAGTCGGCTATATTCCTCCGCTCTTGATACGTATGACTGCGCTGCTAGACTACTATGAGGAGGGTATGCGACACCCTTCAAAGACGGGTATCGGTCAGGCTAGCTCTTCACTCCTCCTATTGGTCAGCACTGGTAGTAGTCGTAGAAGTCGATACATGCAGCAATGTGGGACTGGAGAAAGAAAAGAA
>NW_027165820.1:0-185 GCF_002600585.1 Cystoisospora suis
TAGACACGTGAGTCTACAAGGAAGTACGATCGTGTACTTAGCTAGAAACATGTGTGGGCTCCCTGGTTTCCGTACATGACGAACCTAGAAAGTGGCTTTTATGAAGAGAAGTAAGTCTGCGGAGAAAGAGACACACTTCTTTGGAAGTCGAAGAACGTGTCGAAAAGAACTTACAGCGTGAAAAG
>NW_027165820.1:551-1032 GCF_002600585.1 Cystoisospora suis
AACTCCCACGGCAACACGGTGAAGGTGCGAAGGCTTCCTGTTCATAGCATTCTTGACTATGGAGACACGCAGACTGGACAGGTATCTATAGTGTATCCGTATGTCTTGAGAGTATATATATGTAACTAACTGTCTTCGTAAAAGTATATGTAACTATCTTCGTATGTATTAAGAGTACATGTGACTAAGCTTCTTCGCATGTATTAAAAGTATAGGTGACTAGTTGCTGTATCTTCTGGCTACGTAGCCAACATGTCATAGACTCGTCCTTGTGAAGATTCAGAAACGTACGCCTGTTCTAGAGGTGAATAGAAACACATACAGAGAGAGAAAGATGAAGTTAATATCTAATCCACACACACCCAGAAAAAGACCTATCCAGACCGTATGCGTTCACGTAGATATTCCGCATGCAGAGAACCCTCCGCGGAGAGGTCAGTGCTTTTCTTTCACATCCTTGGAGTCATACATGCATTAAATA
>NW_027165821.1:0-207 GCF_002600585.1 Cystoisospora suis
GAGATGATAAAGAACACTGGAGGAACCCGATGCAGCTCCGCTCTCCGAATATAAGCCAAATCCGGATGAAGAGGACGTTGCATGTTCGAAGAGTAGGCGAGTTAACGTTTCATAGGAGATTCGTGTGTAACCTTTAGGAGAAGGCTTTTCTTGGCTGTTCTTCTCTGTCGTGGAAGAGGGAGAAGAGAGATTGAAGAGAGAAGAAGA
>NW_027165821.1:607-923 GCF_002600585.1 Cystoisospora suis
TTCTCTCTTTCTTCTCTCTCTTCACAAGCCGAAGAAGAGATGGAGGGAGGATCATCGAAGTTGGTGAGGGGGCACTTCTTAGGAAGATAAACTCTCTCAATCTTCGCTACAGGGACAGACGTCAGGATGTCTGAGGGTAAAGATTCTTTCTGTTCTTCTTTATACTTCTCAACCAAATCACACAATTCTTTCAGAGCTTTCTCTCCTATCTTTTCACGCAACGTCTGTTCTCTCAAGGCATCTTCTTCATGATACCTCGTTGACAAAGCGATACTCGGATAGCATACAACTCCCACTCCCTCCGAAGAATGAAGAG
>NW_027165822.1:0-515 GCF_002600585.1 Cystoisospora suis
CAGGACGCGAGCTTCCTGACAATAGCAGCCAGGATGACGCGCAAGCACGCGCGACGACAGCGGGGAGGTGTCCTGTAGGAAACAGCTGGGTGTCCCGACCGTAGACATTGCTCCAACATGGTTCCCGCGCCCTACCGTGCGACACCTGCATTTTTGTCAGCCCCTTCCCTTTCTTCCTTACCGCTTCTTAGAGATGTCACATGTAACGTCGGGGGCTGAAGCATCGGGTAGGGACGACAGGAAGAGCGCGTTACAAGCTTCACTGCCTGGGGAAAGTTGCTGAGCTCCCGCCGCCCACCCGTACTCCTCACTTGCAGTTCTTTTTGCTCGGAAACTGTAATCAAGTTGTGGTGCTTTGGATGAAAGTCCCTTTTCCTTCTTCTTCTGATGCATTTTGTGCAGGAAGATGGTCGCTAGCCGCATTCGTCCCAAGTTTTTTCCCCTCTTGCGTCTGTCCATCTGTTGGCTGCTATTAGAGGCGCCATCAATTGTGCGAAACTTGGGATTGTTTAACG
>NW_027165823.1:0-258 GCF_002600585.1 Cystoisospora suis
ACATATATAGATATAGATATGCATGCGATTTCTATCGTTGCGATAAGCTTCTCCCAGGCAGATGAATATCCTCATAGTGATGTATACATATGTAGAGAAAGAGAATATACACAGATCCAGGGATAGTATGGATAGAAAAGCAAGACTGCTTAGGTATTGAGAGAGAGCTCAGAGAGAAGACGATCGATGTGTCCGACTTTTTCATGATAGAAACTTCTCATCAGCAAGACATCAGGTGCGATGATTAAAGGAGTAGGA
>NW_027165823.1:794-1023 GCF_002600585.1 Cystoisospora suis
GTCTGCGACCTTCTTCTACATCCTTATCGCCTACGCATTCCATCCTATAAGACGAAAATTCGCTGACTGGACGCTTGAAAGGACACTCTTTACCTTAGTCTATACATGAAGATAAACAGACGCGGAAATGGAGATAGATATTCTCTTTTCTCACAGGCATAGAAACATACCGTTGTACACGGGACATCGCCATCATATAGCTCCACACATCCATATCCGAAGTTCTGGT
>NW_027165824.1:0-259 GCF_002600585.1 Cystoisospora suis
GCCACCCGCTCGACTATCCTACGCGGGCCCGAAGAACGCGCCATTTTGATCGCACTGCCCGGAATCAGCAATGTAATATAGAAGACCAGGGGTAAACAAACGTAGAAATCAGCCAGAATACCCACAGTAAGTGTGAGAACACTCTTTTGATAGGGAATTCCACTTCTGACACCAAAAATGCTATCCCCGCCCATAAGTTGCGGGGTGACTACTAGAGGTATCCCCACTGAGTTGCGGGGTAGATCCTAGGGATGTTCAC
>NW_027165825.1:0-211 GCF_002600585.1 Cystoisospora suis
AGTGCCGCATGAGCGTATCTTTACGTTCCGGCCATGCGCGTGTTTTATCTACCTCCCCCAGGGCCAGTAGAACCCAGTTTGTGATTCTCTCGTCAAAAAATGAGACCGCCACGGTCATCCTGTGTTTCTGGGGGACCCGGCGAGCGTTCATGTAGAGCTTCATCTGCTCGATCCACGATGCCAAACGTGTCCCCTTGAAATGTCGTGGCTT
>NW_027165826.1:0-305 GCF_002600585.1 Cystoisospora suis
TAGATTGCCCCTTGGTTTGCTTATCTCGATATGATCTGGTCGTTCTGGCATCGGTGCGTTCTCACAGCGATCGTCATTCTTAAAAATAAGGCACTATTTGATGACGATCAGGGCAGGATTGCAAAATCCTGACAGGGAGCCCCTAGGCGAGAAGGTCAGTTGTTCACCACCCGGGCCCATAGAGCCCAAGAGGTCGTAAAGGGAGGTCGACCGTCGGGAGTGATCCCGCAAAGTTGAAAGAGGTTTCGAGGACTAGGAACTCTCACCGAAAGTGTAGCCGACGAACTGGGCTGCCAGAACGCCGA
>NW_027165827.1:0-417 GCF_002600585.1 Cystoisospora suis
CCAAGGCAACTGGGTTGTACGATGGCTATTGGTGTACTGTGTATTCGATTGGTGCAAAGACCGACTGCTGACTAAATTGATCGGTAGCTACGAACCCCGCACTTCCGCCAAAGTGAACCAGCCGAAGCGACTGGTATTACAGGGGGGCTCCAGTCAGTGAAGCTTCGAGTGACCGGCGGTGTCGCCGTGAAGTGTCGAGTGTGTTGTGGGGGTTTGAACGGGAATATTTCGTCAAAAGTTTATTTCTATTTGATCGAAACTTAAGAAACTCCCTATCCTTGCTTAATTCGGTGTTGTCTTTCGTAAACGAAAGTCGGGTCTAACTCCCTAGTGCATCGCGTTGTACGGTTGGTGTCCGCGCAACACTCTCTGGGCTCCGGGGACTCATTCGCGGGGGCTGGATCTGCCGGGCGGTAT
>NW_027165828.1:0-643 GCF_002600585.1 Cystoisospora suis
CATTGTTGTCGTCAGTACACTCTCCGTCAGAAGGGTGACTTGCGTTACAGATGTGTGTATGTAGAGTTCCCGTCCGTTCACCCCTGGATAATGAAGAAGCATTCAGCAATGCAGGTGCAGATCGCAAATCACAGGCTGCGTACCCCGTACTCCTTTCGCGGTGTATCTGTCTGTAGTCTTGACTCAGCACTTACGAGCTTCGAAGCAGCTAAATCATTCGAAATGAACTCACGCTGGCTGTGCTGGGGATATCGCCTCTTCCGATGTGAGAGAGAGCCACGGGCTCGCTCCGACTGTTGATGTCGGTGCCGTGCGCGGTCCTTATTTTTGGGACATTGGACTCGTGTGTGAATGGCTTTCAATGATGCATGCCACAGGACTCCTTACATGTCTCCGCCGTCCCCAGATAGTGGCTTTGGAGTGAAGGTGATGAGTGCGGATTTGTCGGAAATTTATTACCTCGGCATTATCGACTTCCTCACCCCGTATGACTTCCGCCGATACGGCCACACTGCGTATAAGCGCATCCGGAGCAGCTTCAAGTAAGCTTGCGGCGAGGCTGGGGAAGATCTTTTTGTCGCGTAGTATTTGTCTCAGTCAGTTGCGCTCTAGACGGCCGCTGTGCGACAACTGACAGCTTCGG
>NW_027165829.1:0-497 GCF_002600585.1 Cystoisospora suis
ATAGATAGATAGATCGATTGAAGCTAGACAGATAGAGTGTTGTATGTGATACCTCTAGTCCGTTTCTCAGTGAGGGAACTCCTGTGCCTATCCCCGTTCGATGCTTCCGTATATCTTTAAGTGCTGCGATAGCTTCCTGTGAAGAGCTTGTAAATATGTTACATGGGCCTTCAAATCTCTCATCTCTCCCCGCTCCTGACGCGGAGGTTCCTCCACAATGATTCAGCATAGTAGAGGGATTTGTAGCCCGAGAGAAACACGAAGAAGAAGAAGAAGAAAGATTTCCTGCTGTACATGAGGAATCTCCCACACCCCCCGTGGTGGATTTCTTGTCTGACTGTGAAGAGCGCAAGTGTCGATGCTGGGGGGGCTGGGGAGATCCATGCAGGAGAATCGATTCTGCCGAGGAAGCAATCAAGGCAATAGGAGCGATCCGGGCAAGAGGATTCTGAAGAAGAAAAGAAGAAAGAAAGTCCTGAGGAAAGGAGAAAGAAGAA
>NW_027165830.1:0-446 GCF_002600585.1 Cystoisospora suis
AGTTTTTCCCGCCGGTTTTGGTTCCTGCATCAACCAGCCGTCTCCTTCCTCCCTTTTCGTTTTCCCTCTCTGGCCTCATTTCCGCCCTTATTGGCTGTGTGCTTGCTGTCTCCCTGTTTCCTCGCTCTCTCCGTCGCGACCAAAGAGAGGATTGTCGGTGGGGCTTCTAGGGCAGTTACCTCTCACCGGAAAGGAACACGGGGAAGAGCGCAGTTGGGATTTTCTTGTCTTTCCGGGAGAGAAGAAAAGAAGATATGTATTCTGGTTGGTATGCTTCCCGGGAGGGGTGGAGAGATGCATGCTGATGGTAGAAACAGAGCACCCAGAAAACGGAAGTTCTCCTGACATGAGAAAGAAAATTAAACGTCATGATATGCCGGGCAACACAATAGAACGCCCGGGGCGGCTTGGAGCAAGCCGCAACCATAGCGGTTCAAAGCAAACTG
>NW_027165831.1:0-301 GCF_002600585.1 Cystoisospora suis
AGATAGATAGATAGATGCACGTCACTCAACAGTCGAGTAAGGAGCGTGACTAGAGAGGGGTCTCATTTCACTTATTTGATCAAGTTGCATTCTCACAGTTGGTAAAGTATCATCCGTCCAGTTGCACGTCACAGTGACAGAGAGAGAGTTTCTTATCATAAGCAAGAGTATCAACTCACATGTCGGTTTCGTACAAGAGTGTCTATTCATCTTTATTTTTCCATTCATTAAGCAGTGTGGGGCTAGCTATGAAAGCTGTCTAATGATAGGAGGCGCTCTTCCTACACATTTTGTCGACACG
>NW_027165832.1:0-206 GCF_002600585.1 Cystoisospora suis
GAGAGAGAGAGGTGTGTGTGTGTCTTACCCGTGGTATTTTCGATTTGTACATACATGAAGGAGTCCATTAAGGCCGTTGTGACTTGAAGAGGTCGGTGGACTCGTAAAGCACACGAGACACGCTCCTCTTCTACAGCAAACTTCTCAAGATTCTGGCGCGAGGTTAACGACTGATCCTTCCAGAAAAGATAACGAAGAAAGAAAGA
>NW_027165833.1:0-426 GCF_002600585.1 Cystoisospora suis
TGCGCCAGTGCGGTGAGCAGCAGCCCTGCGGCTGGCCTGCTGCTCACCGCACTGGCGCAGCTTGCGAGGCGCTGCTTTGCGTGGGCCGGCTTTCAAGGCTGCGGCCCGGAGGCCTCCAGGCCGCCCGCGGCGCTCCTCCGTCATCCCGAGTGGTGCAAGCGAAACTTGTTGGAGGGGGTCTGCATTGTGTGCAGCTGTATGTGCTTCCTGTCCCACACCGACCACCGTTCTCCAGAAAAACGGGTTAAGCACACAATGTGGGTGCCCGGTTTGATGATGCTCTCTCTGGATGGATGGAGCACGAGTCCTCCAACAAGTGGACTGCAGGTGGTCGTCGGGGCCTGTGGTTAAGAATTAGGACGCCACCGAAGGCGGGCTTTCGTCGTCAAGGACCGCTGCACGCACACCAGACCGTGTGAGACCACC
>NW_027165834.1:0-258 GCF_002600585.1 Cystoisospora suis
GGGAAAGTGTGCGAGAGATAGATAAACCCAACTTGGCCGGGTACTGCCGAGGATCAAGGAGGAGACTTTACTCGACACCGGTAGCGGTCCGAACAAGTCCATGGCGATCACCTCGCCAGACCAGCTCTTCCCCGACGCTTGGTCGGGGATTGAGGGCCCCATCCTTCGCCTGTTTCCAGCATTGGTCGCATAGGAGTCCTGCCCCTTGACCAGCGCCTGTGATATCTTTTGTTTTTCCACCGGAGAACACAGATCCCG
>NW_027165835.1:0-297 GCF_002600585.1 Cystoisospora suis
GCGCCAGTGTTCTTTGTAGGGAAAAAAGACTGATCCTGGAAGATGGTGGTAGATTACCGAGCGCTCGCGGGATCACCACCAAAGGCGAATACCCTATCCCCAGGATCCAGGACCTAATCAACCGATAAGGGCGGGCCAGGTGGTACTCAAAGCTAGCTTTGCAGGGTGTTTTCCACCAGGTCGAGATAGCCAAAGAGGAGCAGTGGAAAACCTCGTTCCAAACCAGGTGCGAAACGATCCAATTTCGTGTGATGCCGTCTGGTCTCTCAGACGAACCCTCTACGTTCCAACGCCTGA
>NW_027165836.1:0-269 GCF_002600585.1 Cystoisospora suis
CCCCCCCCCCCTTTGCGAGTGTGTTCAGAAGCAGGGCGCTTGTTTACCGCCCTGTAGAGTCCACAGAGTCCTCGTCTGTAAGAAACAACGTTGGATATCCAGCGGGAGGCCCATATGCAGAAGTCGGTAGCTAGTTCGTGGTGACAGCTAGCGGAACAGCTATCTCGGTGCCACTGTGCACACGGAAGACGGTCCCGTTCTAACGTGGAGAGCGGTATTTAACGCAGAGGACATTTTCAGATACCACCGCGTCAGTAGTCCAACGGTTA
>NW_027165837.1:0-300 GCF_002600585.1 Cystoisospora suis
GGCAACGTTCCCGGCGGGAAATGTTCACTACTGAGCAGTTTACACGCGCTGCCACGATCCATCAGAGCTTGTCTCCTGGTGCCGCGCAGACCGGAGAGGTACAGATAAATTTCCCCCAAGCCGTGTACCGTAACACCAGTGCTCCGCGGAGACTGGTTGGGATGGCGTGCGCTGCAGCTGAGATCTTCTCCGTGGAAGACCCCTGAAATTTGCTTACTTGGGAGTAGAGTGCGGACTCCGTATTGCACGCCCTCTTCTCCGTATCTTGGTCCAGGAACGAGTTCTCCGGGAAAAGCAAAT
>NW_027165838.1:0-157 GCF_002600585.1 Cystoisospora suis
GCTCTAGGGGAGGACTAAGCCTATCTTTTCTACCCCCTCTTCTTCTTCTCTATTTATCTATCCGCAGCAGAAAGAGACAAAGAGTGTCTACTTCATTCTCTCCCTGTTTTTCTCTCGTCAAACACTCTCACTCACCCCCTAGTAGAAATAGATACAT
>NW_027165838.1:661-789 GCF_002600585.1 Cystoisospora suis
ACAAAAGAAAGAAATCATAGAGATCTCTATGAAGTTTATGCGTAGCATAACTCTCTTCTTGTTTACGGTAAGTGATCTAGATAGGCAGATAGAGATACATACATGCAGACAGAAAGAAAGAGAGAGAG
>NW_027165839.1:0-414 GCF_002600585.1 Cystoisospora suis
TTCCTCTTTTTCTTCCCGACGTGTAAGCTGGCGAAAAAGGGAGACAGCACGGGTGTAGAGGACGCCGCAAGTATGTCGCCCAGTTTGTCTCGCGCGGCCACTCAAGGACACGGTTGTCGCTCTAATTTCTTTCTGAAAAACTGCCCGAGTCTGGAGATCAGTATTCCTTCACGTCGTTTATGCTACTGGTGGCGCCTGCTTATGGAACTTCGCCTCCCCCTGTACGTCTTGTTTGTTTGTCACAAGACAGCAGGGAGAGAAACGTCATGGCAGCTGTTGCTTCTTTTTCATCGTCCACTTCTACTCCTTGAGAAGCTGCGTCGGGCTCTCATTTCGCGTCAACGTGCTTCGCTTTTGCCTTAATTTGGACAATTTTCCGGGCCAGTAACGACCGCCCCATTCCGGGGCTGAGGT
>NW_027165840.1:0-218 GCF_002600585.1 Cystoisospora suis
GGCCCTGTCGGACTACCTGTAGCGTCATGCATTGCCAGCGAGTGAGTTCGCCCATGCTGCATTGGCAGCTTGTGGCTGTACCCGCCCTGCCGTTTATGCTGAGCTTTTAGGCGTCTACGTCGGTGCTCGGCGCTCCTGGACTACTCGGTTCTGCCTTGCCTCTCGGCGTTGTTGCTGGGGTTTGCGCTGGGCGGATCCGGCTCATTGGGACTACCCGT
>NW_027165841.1:0-211 GCF_002600585.1 Cystoisospora suis
GTCAAAGTGTGAGCTGTGCAGACAACAGGTCCAGTATTTGGGGTTCATCATCTCGACAGAGGGAGTCACAGCAGACCCGCGGAAGCTAAAGACATTGAAGGAATGGCCGGAAATTCTAACCAATCGGAAAAGTTGCGGGGTTTCCTCGGAATGGTGGGGTATTACAGGCAACTTATTCCAGACTTCAGCAAGCTCGCTCATCCACTACACG
>NW_027165842.1:0-284 GCF_002600585.1 Cystoisospora suis
ATAGAGAGAGATATATATATGTAGAGTATCTATAGCTAGGTGTGTCTTTCATAGGCAGAAATGCGAGCAGAGAATCGATAAGATCTGCTGAGAGGAAGAAAAGGAGAAGGAGGAGGGAAGAGACACTCCGAGGCGTTTCAAAGACTGGGAGGATAAGATGGTAGGAGAGTGATCGAGAAACCTGTAGATTGAGAGAGATGTCTGCCTCTTGGCTTACGTTGGTATATTCCTGTCGCGAGATACAGTCGTTTTTATCCTTTTGAAAGACGAGCCAAACTTCTGAG
>NW_027165843.1:0-517 GCF_002600585.1 Cystoisospora suis
GAGTATGGCCTCCGAGTTCGGAACTGGTATGGGTTGGACTGGAAAGCGGTGGCACCTTAGACAAGCACCACGCGGAAACAGAGAAAACGGAGAAGATTGCGGGATGGGAGAAACCCCTCCTTCCCTCCCGAGAGCCGCCGGCTGTTTCGGTAGGCGCCTGCGTCCTGCCGACCCACCGGCGCTTCACAGCCTTTAGGGATCAATTGCGGGAAACGGCGGATACCCTCGTTGAAACTGATCAATATCAACCTTCTCAACACTACTGTCGCCTCTTCTCCGTATTATTATCCGAGTGAACCTCCTGTCCGACGAGTGTCGCACTTTGTCTACGAAGCGAACCTAGCGCCTAGCCAGGGGCAGCCCGCGAACTCTCCGTCTGCTGGACAAGAGAAAACGCCTGTGGACTGCTGTCAGTGAGGTCTCTCGCTGCACATCCACCTTCAGGTCCAGGAAGCCCGCAACTGAAGTCAGGTGGCGCGTGAGCGCGTTCGTACACTCATCTGACCCCCATATCGCA
>NW_027165844.1:0-386 GCF_002600585.1 Cystoisospora suis
GCCTACTGCTAAATCTTCTGCATCTGTTAAGGGGCACCAGAAACAACGGGAGCCGCTGTGCGACCCGCTGCGCCGAGAGGCGTCCGGGAATCCGTTTGGACAATTAAACCCGAGGTACTCCGCTTTCTCACACCGACCAACACGGTCTACAGATGCTCGAGCAGAAGTCCGCAACTTGCACACTAACAGCGTACGCGCGGATCCGACTTCGCGAAAGCTGTAGTCTCTCTACAACTCACCTGCACGGACTGAAACAATCGATTACTGGCTGCGTGCTCTGGTAAACCTGCTTGCGCGTGTGTTGAGAAACCGTTGCACACGACTGCACCGTACACCGGCAACATCTATCAATACGCCCAAGACGAAGGGGGGGGAGCGGGCGTCCT
>NW_027165845.1:0-253 GCF_002600585.1 Cystoisospora suis
TACTCCCATTCACAACACTTAGTTCCTCCCGTTGGCTCTTTCTTCTTCTCTACTCCTTGACGAACTTTAGGAAGTGCTTGACTAGTCTTGTCCCCTTGAATGAAATCCCCCCAAGTCACTTCTCCTGGATTCTCCTGAATTTCAGCTTGTTCGAAGGTAAGTACCTTAGTGCCCCCTGTCGGATTAATTAAAGTGGTAGGTCCTAGTGCCGTTCCAACGGCCGATTGTCCTTCGTCCGTCGCTCTCCAGAGCT
>NW_027165846.1:0-276 GCF_002600585.1 Cystoisospora suis
TATATATATATATATATATCTATAGCTAGGTAGATAGATATAGATAGATAGATAGGCAGATTGATAGATGTATAGATATAGATTGATAGACAATACATTAAGAGCAGGTAGATATATAGGCGATAAGAAGAAGAAGAGCAAAAGGGAGTGTACGGGAGGCATAGTATGTGAGAGAGAGCCATCTTAACATAGAGATCGCGATACTGTCCACAGAAAGAGAGAGAAGGTCTCTATGGAGATGTAACTAGAGCTCTCCTTCCACGTTAAAGATAGATA
>NW_027165847.1:0-246 GCF_002600585.1 Cystoisospora suis
ACGTAGCTGGTCGCTGGCGGATTGGCGGCTTCGAACGCCGCAGCCCGTTGCGCGTAACGAACCAGCAACTGGTTTTCTCCTTCTGCGACAAACACGCTTAATGGAGGAATTCCTGCTCGGGTGGCAGACTTGAGGGCCCGGCTATACAGTAAGGTGACAAAATACTCCGTCAAGGACGGCATCACCTTTGGAGGAGTTGCCTTTGCATCTCTTACCCTCGCCACCTCGTAGTGGGTCCACAGGCGA
>NW_027165848.1:0-222 GCF_002600585.1 Cystoisospora suis
GGCATCCCAGTTCGCTCCTCACCCCGATAATTGGTCGTCTAGTCCTCCTAGGTTCCCCACCTTCGCCATTAGCGTTCCTCCAAATTGCCCACTTGTCGGGACTTCGATTCCCATGTTTCATTTCCTGTAAGGTAGCACAACTCCGGGTCTGTCCTCTTATTATTCTACTTATTCCGTCATCTCCCTTCAGTCCTACAGTCTTCGTACACATCATAGCCACTT
>NW_027165849.1:0-400 GCF_002600585.1 Cystoisospora suis
GCTTCTACGCGCCCCCTGCATTGTGCTCTCTTGCGCACCGGCATTTGCACTCCCTTGCGCATTCGCGTTTGCGCTCTCACGCCTGCTCTCGCCTGAACTTACTTGCACTCTCACTTTCGCGCTCACTTGTTCACTTACGTTCGCGTTTTCCTGCTTACTCATGCTTGAGCTCCCCCTCTTCTGCACTCTTTTCTCCCCGTTCTTCTGCGCGCTCTCCAGAGCGCACTTCTGCACGCTTCCTACATCACTCCTCCGCACGCTGCCGTTCACACTTCTCTGCACGTTAACTTTCACCTCTTCTCGCGCGCACTCCCTTACACTCCTCCGCGCGCTATCTTTCACACTTCTCTGCACGTTTCCTTCCGCGTTCTCTCCTGCGCAACCACGCATACTCTCTGCT
>NW_027165850.1:0-454 GCF_002600585.1 Cystoisospora suis
GAAAGATTCTTCGCTTCAAAAGACGGACTGGAGGGAGAGACGGGGGGTGCGGAATTCCCATGAGGAAAGTGGTTGTAAACATTCCTCTGATGATGAGGCTTTCTATGGAAAGTCTGGCAGTGGCCAGGAAATAGGAAGGGTCGATGGTTTTCAGGGGGAAGCCCGCGAGGAAATACGACGGCATGAGTGGGCCCGGAGTGACTGAACAGCAATGCTTTTTTCTGCTGCTGGAGCGACGGGAAACGGTGTAGTGTGAGGGGGAGAAGAATGCCAAGGAAGAAGGCGCAGACACCAGTAGTGAGGTGTGTTCTTGGATCTGAGTTGAAACAAGAGCCACCAGATATCGTCGCTACATTACCATCCCAAAATTGCTTTCCACGGTCTGTAGTAAAAGCATTCCGAAATAGCTACTCCCGTAATCTTTTTCAGGCTGGTTTGTCGATTCTTGATACTC
>NW_027165851.1:0-227 GCF_002600585.1 Cystoisospora suis
CAGTGGGACGCCTCTAAAAGGACAAACAGCATACAAAGAAACTGGTGATGACGAGACTGTTTGGGGGCCCTGTGAGAAAAAAAAAGTGAAGGGGGTACTCTCGACGACTTGTCAACAGGTGTTTTCAGATGGGCCAGGCAAGCTAATATCATGGAGAAATAGTTCGGAAAGACGGAACACATTCGGGGTCATTCTGAGCCAGCCAAACGAGAGTGCGCCAACAGTAC
>NW_027165852.1:0-127 GCF_002600585.1 Cystoisospora suis
AAGGAAGAGGGGTGTTGATGAGGACGACAAGGTCATGAGGGGGGGGCTTGCTTAGTTCGGATCAGCCACCAACTACTACAGGCTAAAGCTAGTCGAAGATAAACCTATATACATATATATCTATACA
>NW_027165852.1:583-966 GCF_002600585.1 Cystoisospora suis
GGCTCCTTCCGTCTCTCTCTCTCTCGACCATTTGACGTACCTATCTGCTTCTCTCTTCGTTCTCTCTCTCTGCTTCGACGATGATCCGTTACGCTATCTTCTTTCTCATGATTGAGTGCTTTCTCTATGATAGAAAATAACAGCAGGGCAAATGGACTTCTCCCCTTCCTACATCTCCTGGATTGAGCTTATTATTCTACATACATCACGTGAAAAGACCTACGACTGTGAGTCTGCTAGATCCATCCGTCGATCTTCTTCTTTTTCATCTTTACACATAGGGCGATGGACTTGGGCTGGAATAGTAGCACTTGTTGTTGTTCTATTCCATGTATCGATGATCGATTCGATTCAATCGATCTCACCTCCAAACGCTTTTTCCC
>NW_027165853.1:0-213 GCF_002600585.1 Cystoisospora suis
AAGAAAAAGAAGAGGAAGAAGGTCTCTTCATAGAACTTACCGTCACCGCAGTCGCACTATTGACTCCATGCGCGGAAAGATCTCCTTCATGGTAGAAGCCATCCTCCTGTCTTGACGTGGGATAAAAACCTGCCTGTACACTCGAATCAGAGATCGAGAAAGGAACTAAAGGATAAGATGAAAGAGAAATAGAAGGCATAGAAGAAGAAGAAG
>NW_027165854.1:0-280 GCF_002600585.1 Cystoisospora suis
CTTCTTCTTCATTCCCTTGACACGATGGAAGGGAGTCTCTGTCTTTCTTCTTTCTTCGTTGGGTAAGTGAAGACTTTCTTAAAGTTTCCTCTGAGGAAGAAGAAGTCGTGGCGAGTTCGAAGGCATCTCGAAGATCGATGATAGCAGAGGAAAGAGTCTCGATGCATCGAGCGTCTCTCTGGAGCCCAAGGCGGTCGACAACAGCTAGCCAAGCATCGAATTCACCCCGGCATAGCAACCTACAAAGCGAAGGAAGAAAAGCAGAGGAAGAAAAAGTGCA
>NW_027165855.1:0-354 GCF_002600585.1 Cystoisospora suis
TGGTGCGAAGTATTCCTTCCATTGCCCCGCCTGCCTCGGGTTGTTGTTACTTCCGGCTGTCGGACCTCCAACTCCACCGCCGCCGCCACGACTTACACCTCCTGTTAATCCCCCCTGATGAGAAGAAAGACACCGCATACACGAAGCATGATAAATGCGCAACACCACATAGTCCAGACGCCAGGGCATTGTCTGTGCTCATCCTAGGTACTGCCAGTACGGTGATGGACAACCCCTCTTCAGAGAGGCAGAGCACCAGGAATGAATACATGCATGCAAGTTCGACTGTGCAGAGAAGCTGCATTGTGTTCAACTGCACCGTTACCAGACACCCACTCCACTGCGAAAACAAAC
>NW_027165856.1:0-331 GCF_002600585.1 Cystoisospora suis
CTCGTTGGGCTAACGGGGCAGCGCCAGCGTCACTACACACCTGTAAGGTAGGTAACACCGTCGCTTCCGGAGAGGGTCCGCCTCGGGATGTCGTACCAGGCACCGCGGCCCGGTGCGTTAGATGCTGCCCTCAGCAGTTCGGCCGCTCATCCGCACTCGCGGCAAAGGCCAACCAGACCCAGACTCTTCCGGCAGGTCTAGTAGCTTGATTTGGTCTCGTGTGACCTGCTTTTCTGTCCCAGTCGACACACCAGCAACCCTGTACGTCTTGTCGTTACTAAACCTTTCCACAACAACCCAGGGTCCCGCCCACCGGGGCCTCAGCTTACCG
>NW_027165857.1:0-272 GCF_002600585.1 Cystoisospora suis
TTGACACCTCCACCTCTTCTCTCTGTTCCATCGGATCTTCCTCAGCCACCAGGAGCCCCTCGAGTGGAGTTCCTGCCTTTCCAGTGGTCTTCGTTGGTGTTCCAACTCCTACGTATTCCCTTTGCTGTCTCTGGGTTTCTGTCAATGGACCCCGATAAAATCTGCTTAAGAAGCCCTTTCTCCCCTCGGGATATAGGGGTGGATTCGACTGGTTTGAGGGTTCCCCCACGTGTAACCCCTCTTCTAAGACATCGGCGGTGGTTCCTTGCCAC
>NW_027165858.1:0-637 GCF_002600585.1 Cystoisospora suis
CCCCCCCGCTGATGACTTCTTTTCTTCAACGTCACATCTGTGGGATGGTGTACATACACTTGGAGAATCCTATCTCTGAATGGATTGCCAGGTGAACTTCTCATCAGTCACCCATGCCTGTCCTCGCCACCTTGGTCTCTCTGTATGGGGTGTACATACACTGATGGATGCGTTGTGTAAGTCTTTTCAAAACCAAATACACTCAGAACCGAAGATTTCTTCTTATGAACATCAAGCAAATCACCTGATCTAGTATCGCGACCTGGAGACTTTGTTTTCATCTCCATGTAACATCTCTTTGGAGTAGTTACATCTGAGATCCTTCTGATTAGCTTCCATGTCTCCTACTGTCTTCTTCTTCTTTGACGGGGTGTACGTACACGACAAGAAACAGTCTTCATGAGTAATGGTGGTTGAACAGAACTCTTTCTCGTTGGTAGCGAATCAGTTCCTTTTTCTTTTGTCTTCATGTTTTCCTCTCTTATTCAGCGTGTGGTTGCGTCAAAAAATTGCATGCGTTGCGTCAAGGCGTGCAGTCAGTTTTTCCGACTATGTATGATACCTCAAGCTAACTAGCTTTCTTTCGCTTCGTGTAGAGTAATGTCTCGAGCGTCTGACTGTTCATGTCGAAAAATAT
>NW_027165859.1:0-321 GCF_002600585.1 Cystoisospora suis
CTTTCGGCACAGTCGTGTGAGTCTCCAATCTATTCTATAGACCGGGGACCCATCACTCTTGGCCCTGCTGATAGATATATCTCGCGATTCTTCTGGAGTGGGGTGTTGTACTCTTCTCTTGCTGAAGCTTCTTTACACATTCCTTCTTAACGTCTAGGAATACACGTGGGCCTAGGATCTTCTATTCTGTCTTTTTCTTTGTATCTTTTCAGTCTAGTAAACCAACTGTAGAGGTGGTCGCGTTACACTCTTCGTCTCTCTCTGCGTGGTGCTGAGAAGGAGAAGAATTTCTTCTTTCTTCGGTGTCAGTCTTCCTTCCCT
>NW_027165860.1:0-254 GCF_002600585.1 Cystoisospora suis
ACTCTTCTCCTGCATTCCTTTCTTCACTAGGGTTCACTGCCTCATTCTCTCCACTATGTCCTACAACACCCCAACCGACACCACCCCCATTCTTCTGAGACCTCGTAGTAGAACTTCTTCTTTCTCCTCCTTCTGGTCCTTCAGGGTCATCCAAGCCTTGTGCTTCTCTTTCGCTTTTCTCATTCGGAGCACTGTCGCCAAGATCTCCTCCTTCGTTCTTAGCAGACGACAATCCCCCTGACGGAGGTGCCTTT
>NW_027165861.1:0-121 GCF_002600585.1 Cystoisospora suis
CGGCTGAGCCTCAACCAACGTCTTCTCCTGGTGGGTTTTTCTCACTCAGGCTGAAAAAGGATCCATCAGTGCAAACCCTTGCCACACGAACATCGGCCTAACGGCTCCAATCGAGAAAGGT
>NW_027165861.1:568-832 GCF_002600585.1 Cystoisospora suis
TCTAGTTTTGCACACATGTCTTCAAACACGAATTAACACGATTGCACCGTTAATAAACCAATGGGAATTGACTAAGTTTTCTTATCACGCTAATTTCACTGTCGACTTTTCGCTTGCAAAGACGATCTGTTCCCCCCCGAGCTCTTAGACGACTCCTCCCGACTTTTGCCCGCTCCCCCACTAGAACCAACTTCTCGGCTAACATCCCCGCTTAGCTCGTTAGTACGTATTAAGAGAATTCCATATACCTATTTGACCTTAACG
>NW_027165862.1:0-282 GCF_002600585.1 Cystoisospora suis
TATCTGCCTGTATGCATGAAGATCTTCTCCCAGAGTGATTCCTATACACTTTCTTCCTCTCCCTATCTGTTCTCTCTCATCACGTTCTTCCTCTCTTTTTATCTTTTTGTGTTTCTTCTTCTTCTTGTTCTTTNNGTCTTAGGGCGACTACAGAAGGGCCAGAGAGCTCAGAGAAAGAACCTCCTGAGAGACCTACAAGTGCAGGGATTCGACAAACACATTCTCAACAGGTACCTACACAGTAGGACAACTACAGAGAAAGAAGAAAAAAGAATGAAAGAG
>NW_027165862.1:583-925 GCF_002600585.1 Cystoisospora suis
ATCTATATCTATAGATTTATGTAGTGTATGGAAGTAGCAGGAGGTGTGACTTCGTTTTCTTCTTTTCTACTTGGCGGATTTTTGATTGGAGGTACTGTGCTTGCTTACCACTATAGGCATAATGATGCTAAGCAAGCACACAATGATATAAGAATAGAATGTCTTGTATGTGTACGTACGCCCCTGTATATATGTATGTATTCGTGAAGAATGTGTGCATATTCATATATGCATGCATGTATGAATATATCTATAGAGATAGATAGATAGATAGGAAGATGAAAGATAGATAGATAGATAGATAGGAAGATGAAAGATAGATAGATAGATAGATGTGGATAT
>NW_027165863.1:0-143 GCF_002600585.1 Cystoisospora suis
AGAGAGGTTGGAGATTGAGAATGTGTATGTGACACGGAGGCAGTGTCTTCTTGGTCGCAGCATTCGGTCTTTTTCTTAAGGAGTGACCTCCCCCCCCTTAGCTAGCTAGCTAGCTCGTTGGCGAGCTAGTGAGTGAGTGAGTT
>NW_027165863.1:675-1217 GCF_002600585.1 Cystoisospora suis
GTATCCGCTTCAAGTGAAGAGAGTTGCAAATTTTACCAAGCATTTTATATGCTTAGACACCCTAACGACCGACATGTCTCATATGGATGGATATCTGCTAATAGTCAACATACACCTTGCATCTCATATAACTCATACGCGTATACGTTCCCCTCTACTTCGCATGCATATATATATATATATATATATATATATGTCTCTCTCTCTTTTTTCTTTCTCTCTGTCTGTATGTAGATATGTATGTATATTTGGGGGGTTTGTATACGTTGATCTTACCTAGCATATTTGAAGGCGTCATCGAAGTGTTTCTTGGAGATATAAGGGACAGGATCTTCTTCTCCTTCTCCCCCCTCTTTCAACGGTCGGCCAAGCGCGACCTCGGCTTGGATCGCATCTCTCACTGCATTGCGAGCTGCCCTTTGACATATCTCTGTAATATCAGCTCCTGAGACACACGAACATAAATAGATAGATAAAGAGAAAGTGAAGAAGTCAAATAAAGAAAGGAATATACAAAGAAAGAAAGAAAGAAAGGGCTTAGG
>NW_027165864.1:0-274 GCF_002600585.1 Cystoisospora suis
GATAGATAGATTGATTAGATAGACGTCTTCTCTCTGGCTTTCTAGTAGATGGATAGGTGCAGATTAGATAGAGAGATGCTCGTACACCCCTATAATATGTCTACGTATGTATATACAACTTACATAGGTATTCAGTTGGATGGCTATGCTAGGAAGACGAAGGGAGACGAGACAGGTGGAGGTGTAGACTAGGTACTACCGCTGCTGTCTTTTCATCTTCTTCTTTTCCTTCGTGTTGACACATGCAGTCTTTTTGTGTTTCTTTTCCTTTTTG
>NW_027165865.1:0-1061 GCF_002600585.1 Cystoisospora suis
GGGGGGGGCGGCTGGAAGACCGACCGACTGTATGAGTTAAGAAGATTGAGACGATCATCATGAAAGATTCTTCTTATCAATATAACCTACACTGCCACTACCCGAAGGGATAGATAGATCTACAGACGCGTAGTGAATGAAGGATTGAGAGGATTGAGAGAGAGAGACTGTCTTAACTAGGTGTCCACGAGCACATCATAGGTTCTTTCTTTTTTCTTCTTTTTCGTCTTTCTCTCTTTTTCTCTAAAGAAAGACAATGTCTTTTCTCATCTTTTCTCTAGAAACTTCACTCACTGCGTGTAGATACAACAACATACAGATGTCTGCTGCTGCTGATGTATATATAGGAAGAAGGGGTCAACATAGAAATGAGGGTGTCTCTCCATCGAGAAGAAATACCTCTGTGTGTCTCACAAACTGCTTTGTTTCTCTTCCTCTTCTTCTTCTTTTCTTTCCTCATCTTCCCTTCTTTCTTCCCTTTCCTGTGTTGTGCTGCCGTAGACATGCGATTTATCGGAGAGTTGTATCTTCGCAAATGCATCGCACCGAGTGTCTTGAAGGCGGTCGTGACGTCGCTAGTGTTTGGAGATGCGGGGGATCCGAATCACTACCCGGACGAACATTTCATAGAATGCTTCACTGAACTTCTCACTACTATAGGTCAGTCACTCTCGACCCACTCAGTTTATTTTCATTCTCTTTTTTGGTCTCTCTTTGTTGATCGAAGAAGAAACACGTGCATTCCACTGCTGCTCTCTTCATTGAATCATCTGGAGAGTTGTTCCCTCGGGCGTGTCCTCTCTCTTACTGTCTCCCTGCTTCGACTCCATGTTTCTCTACTCTCTCTTCATACTATTCTTCTTCTCCTCCATCTGCCCTTTCTTTTCTGTGCCTCTCTTCTCTTGAACATTTATCTTCTTCGTACATATGTATATCTCTGTCTCTATACATATCTGTACGTGTACATATCTATGCATACATATGTAAATAAAGACATGTACGTATCTATATGTGGACACATCTATATCCATCTGTCTTCAATCTATCTGTCTTTAACCTAT
>NW_027165866.1:0-511 GCF_002600585.1 Cystoisospora suis
CAGAGCGCGGTAACTCACACAGCATATCGGTCCTAAAGGATGCTGTGGAAGGCCCGCGCCACTCAGAGGAGTCAAGGCACACGTGACAGCTGAGACCGCTCCACCCCGAAAATCCGGGTGGTAGGTAGTGGGCACTTCTCCGGTGATGATGAAGAGGGAGACATGCACCATGTAGGCCCGTGCCGTCATGCGAGGAGGCGGCAGGAACAAGCTTGTAGCCAGGGCACGGTCAGGCTTGTCACCATCGTTACCAGTGCTTCCGTTACACTGAGGGGTTGATCACGGGCCTTTCCTTCTTAGAGGCCGGACCAGTCGTTAGTGAGGCAAGGTACTTGTTATGCCTGTAGAAAGCAGTAGTTGCGTGGCGCGATAGCCCAGCGGAAGCGTGCAAAGCTTCGTACTACTGGAGTGGTTACGTGACATCGTGCTGCCGCTCCGCTGGGGAGGCGGCAATGAGAAGGCGTCTCTCCCCGGTTCGAGTGCTGAAACGGCTGAATAGAGTGAGAGAAAC
>NW_027165867.1:0-333 GCF_002600585.1 Cystoisospora suis
GCACAGAATTCTCGCAGCAGGCTGGCCACGAAATGCGGGCCATTGTCAGAGACGAGGGTAGCCGGGACACCATGTTGAGGCACCGCAGGCATGCAACCAGATCTGTCACTTCCGCTCTCCGCAAGGCTGATAGTTCCTCCCACCTCATAAACGGTCAATGAACACAAGTATAGTCCGGGCACCCCTAGCTATTTTGGAGAGTGGGCCGAAAAGGTCCACTGCGACTCTCTCTCCAGGCCATCCTTTGGGTAGCGACCCCATAGCAAGCACCTTCGATCCGATCTTCGCTTGGCCAACACTGCAGACAGGTCTTCATCACCCTTTGTACATCCA
>NW_027165868.1:0-1005 GCF_002600585.1 Cystoisospora suis
TCAGGACGCGAGCTTCCTGACACAGTGTGTCTCCCAGCGGTCTCCCATGAGGAGCAAATGAGAGCTCCTGCTGCCAACCTCAACCACACTTTGACGTGCTGCGGTCTGTCGGCAGTGGGAAAGAGTTGCCAAACTGGAGGCGTTGGCATTGTGGCGTGGGACTCTGTGTAAGGCGATCTTCGTCGGTCCTCTCTGATAAAACCCAACTGCTTTCCACCTTGCACTGGAAGCACCCGAGACCAAATGCTTGTTCGCTTCATCGGCTTCGGCCTCTCCTGCAGCTAGCAGGAGAGTATTGCTGCCAGAAAGTAAAGCTCCTGACCCGACCGCCCATGGTACGATTGGCAGTAGCTTTTTTCTACCCTACCGTCAGAAGCTCTCTCGATCAGGCACCATTCTCGTATTTGAGGGGCATACTTTCTGGCTCTGCACTGAGTGGCTTGTCATTAACATCTTGCGGGACTCGACAGCGTTTAATGGTCTACGCCGTTCCGAGAAGTTTCTTCCGTCGGTCAGACTTGCTCCAGACGTCTCGATTACCTAGGCTGGCGTGCCTTGTGGCTTACCGCCGGTCGCAATACCCACTGGGAGTCGATCCCACGGAATATACTGCTTCATCTTGAGGGTGTGCCCCTTGTTGTGTACGACTACACGGTCCAGACAGCTATTGCTGGCATAGTGATACTCGACCACACCCCGGCTGCTGGGATGCAAGCCTAAACCCTGGACTCGCGTCCTCTTTCAGGACACACGATGCTACCCAAGGGGAGGTACTCCTGGGCTACGTGTTCAGAAGAGCAGTATCACCTACGGCGGACAGCACTCCTGGCACTTGCACACGACTGCATGGCATCGCGAAACTGCCCTCGGGAAGCTTCCTCGAGATGCACAATCATAAGCGAATGACTGCTGTAGCGGTTGGTGTCAAGACTCGGTTCATCGCTTTTTCCATTCCGCAGGGCCGGCGGCTCCAGCGCTTTGCCCACCGGCAGCGCTTCGTGGCAT
>NW_027165869.1:0-382 GCF_002600585.1 Cystoisospora suis
AGACTGAACGAGTGCGAGAATGAAGGAAGAAGAAAGAAAAGTGAAGGAGAAAAAGAGAGGGATGAAAGAAGAAGGCACAACACAATAAGACGCCTTGGAAATATACAAAGTCCACGTTGTGTAGATCGTAGCTTATCCCAGTTTCTTGGTCGAGTGTATGTACACTTCCTGCCTGCCTCACCATGGGGGGTGGAGACGACAAGCAGCAGGAGATGGATGATGCATGTGTCTTGTCGACTAGTCTCATAAGATTTCTCTCGCACTTTCTTCATCTACCTCTCTCACTTTTTTCCTCATTTCCTCCTATTCTTTCTTTCTGAATTCGTCCTTCATTCTCTCTTCTTTCTTCTTTGTGTCTCTCCTGTCTGTCTCTTCCCGTGTG
>NW_027165870.1:0-426 GCF_002600585.1 Cystoisospora suis
GGCAAGTGCTCGAAAAGCGCGGGAGAACAGGCATACGAGGAGAAGAAGAAGAACAACGAATTGATTCATGAGATGCGGGAGGTGAAGCCGATGGAAGATCGAAAGAAGAAATAGAAGAGGAAGAAGAACAAGGGAGGAAATCTGAAGGGAAGGTCGATGAGAGACAGATATCTCTCTCCAGATTCGGATGACGATGGGTATCATAGACGGTTTGTCCAGCGAATGAAGAAGAAGAACAAGAGGGAGAAGACGAAGTATCTTTGTTAAGAGAAGGAGGATAAGAAGATGTGGGCATTGTAGACGCGGGAATAGACGTTTTCTTTCTTCTCCTCCTAGGACGTCGACTCTTACCGCCTTCGTCAGCCTTCCCAGGGCTCCTCTTGGGTACTTGATTCTTCTCTGACGAACAGTGGTAAGAAGCACCTG
>NW_027165871.1:0-229 GCF_002600585.1 Cystoisospora suis
CAGTTTCGCAGAAGACCCCCAAGGCAAGATGAGTCAGAAGAAACAAGACTAGCTTGATAAGGACAACGAGGACCTGCCGTCTAGATGCCCTTCCCCCCTTCCTGAATAAGACTGATGGCGTGCTGTCGATTGTTCTTCATACAATTTTCAAAACGTTCTCTTCCTATCAGCTTGCGATCGCCTTTGTTTCCTCTGATAAGTCAGTCATTCTTCATGCGACAGCATTGGT
>NW_027165872.1:0-219 GCF_002600585.1 Cystoisospora suis
AGCAGAAGAAGAGAAAGAGAGAACAAAAGAAGAAATCTTGCGAAATGGAAGTCCTCTTGGAAATCGGCATCATAGAGCTTCATCTGTTGGACGCCAATCGACACCACGCTTCGCTCCAAAGACTGCACATCCGTGAACGGCTCTCCGGCCAAATCAAGCTCTGTGATATTGATTCTGAAAGACTCTTATCAAGCAAGATCTCTTTCTTTCTCTCTTTCT
>NW_027165873.1:0-205 GCF_002600585.1 Cystoisospora suis
AGAAGAGAAGTAGAAGAATTTCTTAGCTGTCCTGAAGACTTCCCTTATCCTTATTTGTCGGCGCATGCATGCTGCATGCATAGGCTCGATTGCTACGGCTCTCCCCTCACTACTCAGTCGACGTGTTGCCTTCTGTCACAGCAGGTCTACTGCAGAGCGCCTCCCTGCGATTCTCCTGCTGACGATGGTCAGATAGAAAGAAAGA
>NW_027165874.1:0-248 GCF_002600585.1 Cystoisospora suis
GGTTAAAGATGGATAGATAGATGTTGTGTGGCTTACATTCCGCATTTGAGAGATTCGACTCTTCCTCCTACATAGGAGTCTTCAAGAATGAGGTGACTTTTCTTGGTTGTTTCATCTCTCCAGTATTGTAGATAAGTATTTTGGTGTTTATTAGGAAAAAGAACTTCTCGAGATGCCGCCTCAGCCATCAGCAGATGCTCGCATAAGGTCCCACTTCCTTGTCGTAAAACTGACTCCGGCTTATACAC
>NW_027165875.1:0-285 GCF_002600585.1 Cystoisospora suis
TCTCCGCTGGCTCTTCGGGCAGGTCCATCTCTATCTTAGAGCTCGCATGCCGCTGCACGAACTCCAGCAAATCCTTCGCACTTCGACCCCCCACATGCTTGATTGGCTTTCTCGTTCCCTTCTTGATGAACCAAATGGTAGGATACCCCGTCCACTGGAAGTCCGGGTCATCCAACTTGTTCTGCGTCCCATCCAACTTCGCCACCAACAGAGCTCGGGACGCACTGGGAGACTTCTTCACCTGTTCAGCAAATGCTTCGTAAACAGGCTGCAGCTTCTTGCAGT
>NW_027165876.1:0-292 GCF_002600585.1 Cystoisospora suis
AGAAAAATAGGAGGAGGAAAGCGTCGAGGAAGGACTCCATCATCGAGTAAGAAGAAGTACAGAGTATGGAGGAGGAGGAGGGGGAGAGAGCTATGGTCGTGGAGATGATGATCAAAGATATCATAGTGGAATGAGTCCTGACGACAACAATAGTAGTAGTGGTAGCAGCCATAGTCGATATGGAGTCGTATGGGGGAGAAGAGTAGGAGAAGAAGGGCGAGCCAGTGTAGATGAAGCCCTCCAGAGACGTCTGATACTTCAGCAACAGAACAACATGATAGCATCATCTGAC
>NW_027165877.1:0-303 GCF_002600585.1 Cystoisospora suis
TTCTTCAGGTGATACAAAAGAAATCCTGATCACGCTGACTGAAGGGGGGTACACACAAACTCTGATCGAGAAGCGTTCCCTGTGTTCTGCACCAGTTCCGTGTGCAATATTGAAGAGACCCACACGTGACTCTTTCACAGGGTGGCATCCCGTCAGGAGGACAGAACTCCACGCACACCGCAGTGTCTAACTGTGCAGTACAGACCTGGCCGACGGGGCATGGGAATTCAGGGTCGCCGTCACAGACCCTTCGACAAATTCCTGGAACTCCTTCAATGTGTGGTCGAAGCGTCACACACACCC
>NW_027165878.1:0-339 GCF_002600585.1 Cystoisospora suis
TTTATGTTTGCTTGCACCCCTCCACAGTTTCCTCCTCCCCCTGTAGATCCAACAGGCTTCCCGCGACTTCGGGAGGACCTCCAATTGAGGAGAGAATTGACGTCTCTTTATGAAGAGACAGTTTCTCGCATTCCTTTCTTTTCGCATGCGATGAAGATGGATTTACTTCAATATACACTCGAAGGCCTCATTCAGGTCTCTTCCGGAACCGATTACACTGTACATACACTCCAATTCATGCAGGTTCTGATAGAGGAAGCCTTCAAAGTCCCACCTCTTGAAGTAAGAAAGGGAGAAAAAGTTCGTCTCTTCTCTATCATGAGAATGAATTATGCTCCT
>NW_027165879.1:0-1577 GCF_002600585.1 Cystoisospora suis
TACCAAGTAGGTTCCTTGGGGGGGCGCCACAAGGATTCTTTTTCGATGGATTAGGAGGGGGAATAGAGTCAGCTTTAGAAAGATTTCTCATCGCTCTCACTCAAAGAGGGGGAGATATAAACCCCATCTTTGGGTCTCCTCCAACAGCTCAGTCTTTCATTGATGGGCTCAAGAAAGAATGGCTCACTCCTGAACAAGCTCGTAAGATGGTAGTGAAGGGGGGGGGGGAGAACAAGGAAGGAGAAGAAGAGGTGTAGGTTTCTTTGTTGCTTAAAGTTCCAGATAGATGATAGGACGATTGCTTAAGATGTTGGTAGTCTTCTTTGTTCCCTCGTAGAGCTTTCTTAGTGTATCTTTGAGTGTTCCTTCGTCTTCGTACTGGTAGAGGTAGCTATGCAGTCTCTGTCAAATTATGCTTGGGGAGTATCGATACAGATGGCGACAAGTCAGCCGTTGTTGCTTCCCCAAAGAACCTACTTGGTACTCTCTATGTGAAAGTATGGATGGATGGACAGCCACATGTCTGTGGCAGGGTGAAGGAGAGGTGATGAATGCATGCGACACGACGGAGATGTATATATATGTATCTATATATGTATATATGTATATATATGTATATACATCCAGTATAAGTGTCTACACATGTATAGGTATGTATATGTGGGAGTTTTGAATTGTAGGCAGGGGGGCATGTAGGGAATGTGTACGGGGAGGTAGATGTCTTGCCACTTACACTCCCGCCTACATGCAGGTAGAATTTTCTAGGGAGTCTGAGCGTTCTCTCTCTCTCTCTCTTTCTCTTTCTATATATATATATTTATATGTGTATAGATAGTGAGAGAGATATGTAGATAGAGGGGATGTAGGAGAGGTTTCTTCTCTTTTCTACTCTTTGGTGGAGAGAGAAAGACGAAGATGCGACGAAGATGGTCTTGTGTATTCGCTTCTTCTTTCTCTTCCCTCTGCCTTCTAGTTAGATCGGTCAACTTCTCCCTGCCTCTTTCCTATTTTCTTCTTCTGCGTAACCTCTATTTTCTTTGCTTTCTGCGCAAAAGAAAAAGAAGGAGAGGACGAAATGTTGCTTCGATACAGGGGGAAATTCCTTCTTCATTCTCTCTTATCTTCTTCTCTCTCCTTTTCTTTCTTTTCTTCTCCGACGTTGTCGAGTCTCTCTCTTTCTTCTCTTGTCCCTCTTCTCGCTATTTCTTGTCTTCCTCCTCCTCCTCGTCGTCTTTCCTTCTTCTCACCTTTTCTTTCTTTCTTTCCTTCCTGTCGTTTTCTCTCCTGGTTCTTTCTTTCCTTCCTGTCGTTTTCTCTCATCTGCAGGAGAGGCGGGTCCCTGCGCAGTCTGTCAAGAAGACTATCAGAGTGAAGATGTGGTCCATCGCCTATCGAACGACCCCTCTGAGTGCTCCCACGTCTTTCATCGCCACTGTATCATTCCATGGCTGCGCCAGGTACAGGCATCAGCACCACAAAGGGGGGGGTGACCGTCTTTTTTCTCTCTTCTTTTGGGTGTATATACACTCCAGTGCATACTGAGATACCTGGAAGTGTCGGGTGTACATACACCCGAA
>NW_027165879.1:2047-2204 GCF_002600585.1 Cystoisospora suis
TATCGGTGTGTATAAGTCTGTGTCTTTGTATATCCCTATGTGCGGGTGTATGTGCAGCACAGCTCCTGCCCGGTGTGTCGCTTCGAGCTCCCGACGGATGACGCCGCTTACAACGCTCGCCGTAGCCGAAGAAGAAACGCGAGCTCCCCCACCCCCC
>NW_027165880.1:0-205 GCF_002600585.1 Cystoisospora suis
GGAGGAGGAGGAGAAGAACAGCAAAGAAGAAAGGCTTGGCCCTTGCCTCTTGGGACAGGTCGAAGTGGTTCAAGCAGTAGTAGTGGTAGTACAAGCAGTCGTAAGAAGAGGAGGGAGAGGGAAGGCGACGATGAGGAGAAGTCGTCTTCTTCTTCGTCGGATACAGAGGGAGGGGACGAGCTGGAAGGAAAGAAGATGAAAGAAA
>NW_027165881.1:0-300 GCF_002600585.1 Cystoisospora suis
GCGCTAGGTAGCCCTTGGGCCCTAGAATTGATTGCTAATTTACTGGTCTCGCGAGGTTCCCTCGTTTCCTCGCTGCGTCGTTACGTTCGTTGAACTTCGACGTGTCGTAGGGGTTTGCCTTGGCCTCTTATGGCTTACGATCGCCATTCTGGTAAAAATAGGCCACGTGGCGATCGAGGCAGGATTGCAAAATCCTGACATTAGGCCTCTTGGTCCCTGCGGAGCTTCTTCGCTCACTCCCCTAGGCTTATCTTCACTGTTGCTCTTCTGTCCCTTTCTTGTTTTTACTCGTCGTACTCG
>NW_027165882.1:0-275 GCF_002600585.1 Cystoisospora suis
GGACTACAAACGGAAGGGAGAATCAGTCTAGAAGCTGGCTAAAGGTGCTCTAGGGAAGAATCCGGGATCCATCCCGGCGATCTTCGACAAAGTGAGATTCATTCCCGGCCCAATCGGGACAGGATCTCAGGCGCTCGGGGCGCTAACACGACGGCTACGGGGCAGTCGGGAAACGCGCGCACCTAGCAAGAGCGCACGAAAGAGGAAGAAGAGGAGGGTAATCGCTCTAAGAAAGAGCAAGTAAGGAACACATCTACCTCGGGAAACAAAGCAAG
>NW_027165883.1:0-173 GCF_002600585.1 Cystoisospora suis
GTGGAACAGCGGAGCGGTTTCTCTTCCCCAAGACGACGGACGCTACTATCGGACCAGTCATCTTCGGCCCCGGAAGACAATCTAAGGTCGAACTCTTGCTCGGAGCACTCTGACGAGGAGGATTCGTCCTCATCAATATCAAAAGCACGCGCCACCACGCGGTGGTGGACGTC
>NW_027165883.1:717-922 GCF_002600585.1 Cystoisospora suis
CCAAACATCAACGAAAGGAAACCAGAAGGTGGTCAACCTTTTCCGGAGGAACTTCAGCACATGGAAATTTGGGGGGAAAAGGGTCAGAAAGTTAGTTTGAAAGGCCAGTTTGGTGAGTTGATCGAGGTAGTTTGGATGGAGCGGTTGGAGGGGTCGGCTGTAAGGGGTGACGTAGCTGGTCAGGCGGTCGAATCAAGACCCGACC
>NW_027165884.1:0-316 GCF_002600585.1 Cystoisospora suis
TCCTCCACTCCCCCCTCCCCCTACAACGAGTTCCTCAGAACAGGCAGATCGACACCAGGGGACTTCAGATATCTTTGCAAGGGCAGCAGCCTCGGCAGCTATGGCTATGAAAGCCCAGCAGTCGTATCAGCATCTTAATCAACAGCCTGGAGGAGTAGGAGGAGGAAAGGAAGAAGAAAGCGGAAGGGGAGTGAAGGGGGAGAATAACTTCACCCAACAAGACATTTCGTCGTCACAACACCATTCCTTTGCTATAGAACAAGCTCGTCTCTCTATATCTAAAATTGCGTCTACGGCTCCTCTCTCCGCTATCTCT
>NW_027165885.1:0-259 GCF_002600585.1 Cystoisospora suis
AGACTGGCCTACCTGTATGGATTGTCTAATTTGGTTAGGCAGAGAGGCGCGGGCGTCGTAAGGGAGAGGCTTGGATCGATCCTGTCCGTCAAGGGGCGTAAACTTTGTTTGAATGAAAAGAAAATGACGAGGCACATTTCTCTCCTTTAAAAATGACTGAATTCCACTCCCCACACCAGGCTCATTATAATGCTTAGGCTGACATGCTGTACATACACCCCAACAAGAACAACACAACGATCAAAAGAGAGATAGATAG
>NW_027165885.1:462-1137 GCF_002600585.1 Cystoisospora suis
TAGAGACAGTGACAAGTTACGTATATCCTCCCTTGATGTAAGCAGACGAGGGAACGTAGACCACCATGTCTACATACTCATAAGACAGAAATATCTTGGTATGTCCTTGCCATAGCCATCCACATATATGCGAGAAGTAAGGGAATAACGAGAGTGAAGTGATAGGGATAGAAAGACTAGAAATAGATCGAGATATACATTAGAAGGGTGAGGATCTTTTAGACATGGATGGGGGAGGTGTGTGGGGATAGACCTGTATCAATGCCGATAAACCCTGCTTGAAGAGCTTGCTTGACGAGGGCTTCTGTCCGGTCTTTCTTCCATGCCGTTCCATAGAGAAATCGAGGGACCTCGACCTTAATCGCCTCCCCCCCGCCTCCTCCATCCCCCCCCCCCCCTCTCCCACTACTTGTACGTCGCCGAGAAGAGGGATCTCGTCCTTCTCTACTTTCGCTTTTTTCTCCGCCTTCTCTTCGAGACGTTCTACGCTGAAGACCCCCATTCTCTCCTCCTCCTCCTGAAGAAGAAGGGGAAGAAGAAGGAACCGTGGCTTGTCGACCTAAAGCAGAAGGAGGCGAATCTGCAGAAGGGAGTGTGGCACTACCTGCCCCTCCTGTGCATCTGTTCTCTTCTGAACGAAGATCGCTATGACGAGAGTGCTGTCTCCCTTCCCCC
>NW_027165886.1:0-239 GCF_002600585.1 Cystoisospora suis
CCCCCCCCCCTGCACCCCCGCCTCCAGCAAGACCTGCTGCGGAAGTCTTCGATCCAAGTTGCCTAGGAAGATTCTGAGTTGCATGATGTGAAGAGGAAGATTCTTCTTGCGAAGTCTTGTCATCCGAACCCCCATGGTGCTTATGAAGATCTTCAGCTGACCCAGAAGAAGCATCGGTGCGTGACGACAGTTTTCCTAGCTTCGTATGAACCTGTTGAAGAAGCGCCGCGCCATCTGTT
>NW_027165887.1:0-124 GCF_002600585.1 Cystoisospora suis
ACTTTCTCATACTTTTCGGTTGACCAAAATCTACTCCACGAACTACGTGAATCCCCTCACATCGTGTTACTCTTGTATCTGCCCCTCTATACTCTGTTATCCCCTTCTCGCCCTTCGGAATACC
>NW_027165887.1:638-860 GCF_002600585.1 Cystoisospora suis
GATCCAACTCTATCTCTTTTCCCGTCTCCAACGGACGTGAGCTCCTCCAATCTTGTGGGTCTGCTCTCCGTAACTCTTCACCTCGTGAACTTAACTCTGGCGCACGTAGACAATGACTCTTACATATATCACATCGTGGTCTCAATAAACAACGGTCCCTCTTCCTGAACTCGTTCTTTTTGTTATCTCGCGACTCCTCCTTATCCTCCTTCACTTTTCGAA
>NW_027165888.1:0-266 GCF_002600585.1 Cystoisospora suis
TTGTTCTTCTTCTCTCTTTTTCTCGGCATGAGTACAAGCAATGTCTTCGACGGTACGAAAAACTTAGGCAAAATCCTTCCTCCTCCGCAAGGAGAAGAAGAAGAAGAATCGGCGCTGTCAACCGCCTCTCGAGAAGGGGGGGATGGAGTTCATACGGTTCTACGAGGAATTCCCAAGAGACCCCTCGTTGGATTTCTCACTGAAATGGAGGCTCTCAGGTACACACCCCCCCAATCCCTCACAGGAAAAAGAAAAAGAGAAGGAGA
>NW_027165889.1:0-220 GCF_002600585.1 Cystoisospora suis
CCCCCCCCTCCCCTTCTTCTTCTTGACTCGCATAACTCCGACTCCCAACACTGTCACTACAAGAAGAAGAAGACATCGTCGCGATCGAAGAAGAAGACGACGATGAGTCCGCACCTGCAGGTGGCGGGATATTCGATCCTCCTGCATGATTTGACCGACTATAAGACGAAGAAGAGTGATGACGTCGAGAAGCACCACCACCACCAGCAGAAGAAGAAGA
>NW_027165890.1:0-240 GCF_002600585.1 Cystoisospora suis
AGAAAGAGTGAGAAAGAGAGGGATTCCTTTTTGTGTTTTTACCTTCGGAGTGACTGCATTTTCTTTTATTCTCCAGAAGCGTAGTAGAACCTTTTTCTTTCGCGACTCTTCGACCACCGAGGCGGAAAGACGTCTGTCTGTCTGTCTGCCTTTGTGTGTTCTGTTGGGACGGGAAAGGAAGAGAAAGAAGGCGAAGAACAAGAAGAGATATGCAATGTCTAGATTTACTTGCCACTCACA
>NW_027165891.1:0-128 GCF_002600585.1 Cystoisospora suis
CGGAATAACTTCTTCATTTTGTCGAGTTTTCCAGTCAGAGTAGGACAAATATGGGCCTCTTTCTCTCCTTCAACTGTTTCTTTGAGAGCGACCGGCTGGGGATCCACCAATTTCGCGAAATCCTCTCG
>NW_027165891.1:721-918 GCF_002600585.1 Cystoisospora suis
GAAGGAGGTTTTCGCCGCGCTGAGCATCCTCTCCCGCGTAAGTTCTGGCTGTTGTCGGGCTGATCCTTTCAGTACGTGTCCGCTCCTGCCGTAATTTTGTGGTTCTGATCTGTTCTTGCGCTGCGCCGGTGTGTTGCAGGGCGCGTCTTGAACACGGTCGACGAGCTTTGTCCCCTCCGTTATTTCTCCATTGCCTG
>NW_027165892.1:0-281 GCF_002600585.1 Cystoisospora suis
CTATCCTGTGTTTCTTCTTCTTCTTCTTCACTCCCCCCATGGCCCTTCTTTCTTTCTCTCTCTTTTCTTTTCTCCAAGAAGTCACGAGGACCAGAGAGAAAACTTCTCTCCGGTCGATCCTTTCCTTTCGAAAGAAATAACGAAAGGAGAGGGAGAAAAAAAGAAAGACAAACCACCTTCTTCTTCTTCTCGCCGTCCGTCTAAGAGGGTCTTCTCTCCATCATCTCTTCAAAAGAAATATGTCAACTATATACATGCCCTCTTCTTCTCTTTCTTCTCTT
>NW_027165892.1:776-899 GCF_002600585.1 Cystoisospora suis
CTATCTTTCATCTATCTATCTAATTCTCTTTAATCTATCTATTCTAGATTTATCTCTCTTCTAGGCGAGACTTCTTTTGATAGGCGTAGCTTTTGTATGTATCGATGTATAGGACATTATTTC
>NW_027165893.1:0-404 GCF_002600585.1 Cystoisospora suis
AAGTTTCTCGGCGACTCCCGGGGGGACAGATCCTCCTTCCCCTCCTCCTCCTTCCCCTCCTCCATCATAACTTGATCCTGTCGCTCCAAGACAACTCCGTGGTAGACCTGCTGAGTTGGAAGCATTCATCGACGCTGAAGATAGGCCTGGAGTCATCGCCATTATGTTTGGATTCTTAAGCTGAGAAGACGGGTGAAGGCCCTCGCCACCATCGTTAAGACAAGAGGCTAGGAAAGCTGCAGAAAAACCGCCTCTACCTCTCCCGCCGAGACGATTTCGAGTGCCCATGGAATCGCCCGGGACGGAGGGACAATGCGTCGTATTCGAAAGCAGTCCGCCCCCGCTAATTCCACCTCGATAAAGAAGAGATGAATAGTCATCACTGCTTCCCCCTCCTCCTCCTC
>NW_027165894.1:0-279 GCF_002600585.1 Cystoisospora suis
TTCTCTCTCTTCTCTTAAGCACACTGAAAAGTCTCTCTAATCTCTTCTTCTCTTGAACGGTGTCTCTGAGGCTCCACTGTCTACTCAGTTGGGTCGAGACACGCTCCTCGGCTTGTCATGTCCCACGATGTTTCCCGATCTATGAAAGTTCGCCCAATAATCGGTCTGTTTACTTTGAGGTATATATCTTAAAACTTCGAAACAGTCCTTGGGCTACTCACTCTTCCCTTGGGGACATTATCCTTTCATAAATTCTCTTCACACTTCACGTTACAGGGA
>NW_027165895.1:0-256 GCF_002600585.1 Cystoisospora suis
AGGGGGGGGGGGCTGGAAGAGCGGAGAGGCCTCGTCATACAGTTCGATTGAAGGTCTTTGATCTATCTAAAGGAATGGCCCAATTGTATGGAGGTCTCTTTGTCTCCGATAAAAAGAAAGGAGTCTGGTTAGTCTTAAATGGGAAGCTAGAGAGCATGGTGGTCGTCTTCCTCTCGTTCTTCAGCTCTCTTCTTCTCTCTCCTCTCCTCCTCGCTTATATCTTGGGACTATGCATTGATAGATAGATAGATTACAG
>NW_027165896.1:0-423 GCF_002600585.1 Cystoisospora suis
TCCTACAGGACTCTGAACGTCCGTACTAGGAGACAGTCGGTACGCTGGCCTGGCCAAGCGAGTGCCGCCTCTATATGGGAGATGACTCGAAACAGACAGACTACGGCGGGCCTGCAAGCTGAGAAGACCTCGTGACGCAACTGAGTGCATACTCAAGCGCCAGAATAACTTACTTTCCCCCACGTTGGGCGCAGCTTCACACACATGTTTGCGTCTTGAAGAGCTTCTTCCAGTTTGTTCAGAGAAGCGTAGGCTCCCGATCTATTCGAGTAGAGAACCGCGTCGTCAGGGGTGAGCTTGATAGCTTGAGAAAAGAAGTCTACTGCCTCCTCATACTTGCCCGCCTGAAATGCCGCATTGCCCTGTGCTTTGAGGGCTTGTGCGGCTTCGCTGGGAGATGCCGCCATTGTCTACTTAACGAGA
>NW_027165897.1:0-307 GCF_002600585.1 Cystoisospora suis
GTGCGGCACTGTAGCACTCAAGTGAGTAGGCACGCTCCCACTGGACGAGCGAACACGCTGTGGGACTGTTCAGTCTGTTGTTGGAAAAAGAATGACAGACGGAAGTCCACTGGGAAGCTACTGTCCGCGGCACACTTTCGTCACCCCACTCGGCGACAGTCTGCGGCACTGGTATCGCGTCTCCTCGCCCAGACATGTCCGCGCCCCTCAGGGCGAAGGCTGCCGCCGATGGAGACGCCTGTGCTAATCGCCTGATCGTGCTTGCCCGTCGGCCATAGTGCAAGCCGGTCAAGACTGGCGGTTGCCC
>NW_027165898.1:0-253 GCF_002600585.1 Cystoisospora suis
CGAAGGAGGAAAAGAAAAAAGGAAGGGGTAGACAGCGGCGTTCCTTCTTTTGAGTATGTTCTGTCTGCATACTTCACATAGGGGTTGGTACGCTCACCTCATATCTCATTCAGTGACAAGGCCAGTCAAATAGGTTTTCTAATCCTTCAGTCTTCTTACCAAGAGACCGCATGCGTTGATGTGTCTATTCTCCCTCGTTCTTGACACCAGAGCAACTTCACTGCCATCCCTGGAGGGGTGTCCCCCCCGCCCC
>NW_027165899.1:0-226 GCF_002600585.1 Cystoisospora suis
GGAGTGCCAACTGCGTCTAAATCCAGATGCATCCATTTTTTCCAAAGGTTGAAACAAGTCCGAGCAGGGTGCACTGTGGGTCCTTGGCCAGCAGCAACGTGACGCAACCAATGAACAGCACAAACGCATCAGGGACTGAGCCGGGCGAGCGGCTCGTCCCCTTCCAAAAGAGCACAACTGATCTATATTCTTGGCGACAGAAGGGTCCCAAAGCTTTTGAACTGCA
>NW_027165900.1:0-274 GCF_002600585.1 Cystoisospora suis
CTTTAGCCACAACACCATCTTCTTCAGATACAACTTGTTCTTCATTGCAAGGGGGAGGCAAAGCAGAGGTAGGAAAAGGTTTGAAAGCGAAGCAAATATCTCAACAAGGGGCGACCGCATCATCTGGAGGTTCTTCTCCCCCCCCTCTTTCCACCTTTCCTGCGGATGATGTTCCCAAGATCTCTCTTTCAGAAGGTGAGCTAGATATCATAGACCTACACCTTCCTGCAGGCTTACTCTCGTCAACCGATCTTTCCTTCTCTTCTTCATCTTC
>NW_027165900.1:606-854 GCF_002600585.1 Cystoisospora suis
GGGGGGAGGAGGGGAGTGTGGCTGGTAATCTGAATAGCCATAATGTCTTTGTGTGGGAGGTAAATACAAGAAAAATTGTCGCCTCTTTCCATGTACGAAGACTTGTGGGGTCGCAGTGGCCTCTACTCAAATGGAGAGATGACGAACTCTTCTGCTCTGTTGCTTCAAGGAATTCTATACAAGTCAGTACACTTCAAAACCATGCTCTCTCTCCTTTGCATCGCGACCTCTAATCTATCTATCTATCT
>NW_027165901.1:0-353 GCF_002600585.1 Cystoisospora suis
ATACAAAAAAGGACGTGCGGAGAGTACAAAGCTTGCCGTACACGGGAAAACCCCTTTTGATTTGAAAAACATAGGTGTCCGGCCTCGCGACAGAGAGCCACCAGCGCCATTGTTTACACGTTCGCCGTTTATCAGCTATCAGTCGTAGTGTGCCAAGAAGAGTCAGCCGGGAAGCGATCGGGTGTTACAGTGGCTCGTCGTCCGCGGCGTGGCTGCCAGGGGGCGCCTCCGAGCATGTCACCCTCCGTCTCCAACTCACACGCCCGCGTCGGAGACGTCAGCGGGTTAAGGCTGGGGCCAGTGTGGCCAACTGCAGTATCATGTTACAAGTGCGGAGCGCGTGAGTAGCAGAG
>NW_027165902.1:0-206 GCF_002600585.1 Cystoisospora suis
GGGGGGTGAAGAAGGATTAGATGTTGGTTTTCTAGTGGATTTGAGGATATGTTTCAGGTGTAGATACACCGTGTAGAGACGCGTCCGTAAGAACAAGGGAGTGTACAGACTTCCCCTCTCTGCTTTCCACGTGGAAGATACGGTATACTGTGCACCAACTTTACATGCACATCCACATATACGTATATCTATACATATATATACAT
>NW_027165903.1:0-397 GCF_002600585.1 Cystoisospora suis
CTTATAATGTGTATCTAGACATCTTCATACATCATGGATCTAAAAAGAAGAAAGATATATATACGTCGTGGTCTATGTATATCTATTCATAGATAGATATCTCTCTCTATATGTGTGGAGTGGAGGGATAGAGCCTAGACGTTGTTGCGGTGTATTAAAGAACGTACTACAAGGTAGAGGGTGTACATCTCTCTCTCTTCTCTAGATTCACATACTTTCCTCTATCTTCTGCTAGACTTGCCTACATGAAGACACCTTATATACATATATATATATATATATTGATGTAGATATGTGTGGTTCTAGATATATGTGTAAGGCTATATAGCCAGCCTGTTCCTCTTTCTTTCTTTCTCTTTTCTTCTTCTTTTTCTTCTTCTTTTCTGTCCTCCATCAG
>NW_027165904.1:0-234 GCF_002600585.1 Cystoisospora suis
GTGTATTGCGTCGTGGATTGGCTGGTAGTCTTATCTTCTTTGAAGTCTCTTACCTCTCCTATGCGTTGGAGGAGGCGCATTCTGTAAGGTCGATCTTGGACGAGCTTTGTGTTCCAGTACGTCACTCTCTGCACGCGATTCTTGAAGGCAGGAATGGACTCAAATAAACCCGCCCCTGCAAAATTCTCCAAGTCCTCTCCATTCGAATCTGATCTAGAAGAAAGAAAGAAAGAA
>NW_027165905.1:0-297 GCF_002600585.1 Cystoisospora suis
GAAAGGGGCCTGCTTGGAAATGTGAGGTATAAACGGTGACCAGAGGGCGAGGAAACTCAGGTACTGAGAGCAACACGCGAAAGCGTGAGTCACGCGCGCATCGTGGGCAGGGGGGCCAGTGTCTAGCCAATGAATGTTGAGCCCATGCCGGAGAGCTCCGCCAAAGGAGCGTGCCGCCGACGGGCCTCGAGGCTTTTGAGGGGCTGCGCAGGTCCTTAGTTAGCTCTCCCTCGGGAGCGTACACACGCCCACCGGTTCTCACCTCGGCGACCAGCGGAGTGGGTTTGCAACGCGGAG
>NW_027165906.1:0-258 GCF_002600585.1 Cystoisospora suis
TTGTAGAGATAGAAATACATGCTGAAGTTGGTACAAGCTCGCTTCTTACAGGCGGAGAATCTGCTCTGCTTTTTCTCTCCTAGAAGTCATAGAAAAGATTGAAGTGTAGATACAGACGAAAAGCGACACATTTTGTTTCGCGTTGTTGGAATGTACATGCACCTCAGCTGCATGTACACCCGAGAAGCAGAAAAGTCCGAGAGAAGGAAATGTTTATGTCGGAGACGAGGAAAGAGAAGAATCAACTTTCTTCTTCTC
>NW_027165907.1:0-205 GCF_002600585.1 Cystoisospora suis
TCGATATCTATATGTATTTCTTCCTTTTTTTGCGTTCTAAGAACAATTAAAGGGAAAAAAAAGGAGAAGACTTGAAAAAGTTTGGAGCGGCAGCTGGAGACGGCCGGCGGTGAGCTGCCCCCGGGGCAGCCGTCTGCATGCGAGTCGGACGGTCCGGAGAGAACCGTCCACGAGAGCAAAATGTTTTTCCGGGGAACTGGAGATA
>NW_027165908.1:0-127 GCF_002600585.1 Cystoisospora suis
TATATATATATCTATATACCTGTCTATCTACTTATTTCATTCAGTTTTACTTTCCCTAGATTGTTTCTCCTTCCGTTAACTGAATGAAATGAGTAGACAGAAAGGTATATGTGTATGTACATATATG
>NW_027165908.1:688-876 GCF_002600585.1 Cystoisospora suis
CGCGGACACGCGTCTGAATGGTTTGGGGTTTGCTTCTGATCTCCTTTCTTCACGCTAACTTTTCCCTTCACTTCTGCTGTCTCTCAGCTCTGCATCATTGGAGATTTAGTCTTTTTCTTCAGTAGAGGAGAAATGAGAGAGAGACGACGAAAGGACGAGAGAGCCTTCTCTCATCTCCTGCTATTCTT
>NW_027165909.1:0-141 GCF_002600585.1 Cystoisospora suis
TTTTTCTTAGCGTGGCTTCCTCCATTGATTTTGCTGTTCATCAATAGTTTCGTCCAGCCTCTCCTCGTCTCCTACGTCGCCTCTGGATCAGGTACGTCTCCTTCTGCTGTATATACACCAGACAAACTTCAGGCGACTTTC
>NW_027165909.1:620-795 GCF_002600585.1 Cystoisospora suis
AATTCATATGAGTGCCATGTCTGTGCCTATGCCTGGACGAGGTTCGATGATCTTCTCAGTACATGTGTGCCTCTCTTTCTACAAGATCAACGAACCCCTCTCTTCTATTCCATCTACATAACTATATATACCACCTACACGTATCCATGTTCTATATATGTAAATATATGTATAT
>NW_027165910.1:0-250 GCF_002600585.1 Cystoisospora suis
TAAAATGAGAGAAGGGATATGAATGATGATAATGAGGAGGAGGATGGACTATCTTATAGCCATGGAAGGAAGAAGAAGAAGCGCGAGTGAGAAGGTGATCGAAGTTGCTTAGTCTATCGTAAGAGTGATCTTCTTTCTGACGAAGAGGCGAAGACAGCGGGACTTTGAAGACGTTCCTTTCGGACTCCTGTTGGCTACACTGCTGGTAAGAAGAGCTCGAGAGAGCGGGGGAAGAAGAACGAGGAGGAGG
>NW_027165911.1:0-201 GCF_002600585.1 Cystoisospora suis
ACCGGCCGAGGAGTACACACACTACCGAGGTGGTGTTGACCGACCCTCAGCGACGGGAAGAGAAAGAGAGACGTATTTTTGCTGAGCAGAGACACATTCTTGGTGAAGAAAAAGAGAGAACTTATCTGTGTGAAGAGGGAAAGAAGGGAAGAGGAGTGAATTTCTTGTTTTAGTTAACCAAGAAGACCTGTGTGGTGTGTT
>NW_027165912.1:0-208 GCF_002600585.1 Cystoisospora suis
CTCAGGAGGGAACAATTAGAAGAAGAGGACCGTTCCTGGACCTCTTCACCAACTCTCACTCGGTCTTCGTCTCTCTTTCACCCCACAGACTCAATTACACCTCACTCCTGTCGAGCCGAAAGTCGGGTGTTGCTGAAACATTCCGCTACACACCCGGGATCGGTTGCACCAACGGGACCCTTGTACACTAAGACTCCCCCTTCAACTA
>NW_027165913.1:0-254 GCF_002600585.1 Cystoisospora suis
CTTGAATTTGCGCTCCCACCTTTGCTCGCTTGCGAGCTCACCTTCACTCTCACCTTTGTGCTCCCTTGTTCGCTTGCGTTAGTGTTCTCCTGTTCACTCCTGTTGGCACTCCCACCTGTTGGCACTCCTTTCTCTACATTCTTCCACGCTCTTCCCAGCGTGCAGTTCCTCACGTCCCTTACAACACTCCCCTGCACGCGGCGGTTCACACTTCTTTGCTCGTTAGCTTTCACCTCTTCTTGCGCGCGGTCCCT
>NW_027165914.1:0-239 GCF_002600585.1 Cystoisospora suis
ACATATATATATATATATTCATAAAGGTCTTTGAACTACGCATACATGTTTAGACAGATAGACAGACTTCGATAGATGTAGAGACAAGGGGATAGATCCTTAGATAAGGAGATAGATCTCTCTAGCTAAGGAGAAGAGAGGACGTGCGTTTGCCCCTCGAGTCCAGATGTTTGTCTGTACGTGTGTATATATAAATAGGGAGAGGGGAAGTGGCAGGAGTAGTAGGAGTGAAGGAGGGA
>NW_027165915.1:0-368 GCF_002600585.1 Cystoisospora suis
GCGCAGTTAGCGCTCAGGAATTACCTTCGAGGACACGCACGACAACAGCGACTTTCTCGAGGAAGGGGGGGGTGAGGCGTTTCATCGCCTCCCGAGCTACGCTATTTTTCCAAGAGGGGTAGGGTTGTCAGGATTTTGCAATCCTGCCTCGATCGCCACTAAATAGTGGCCTATTTTTAGCAGAATGGCGATCGTAAGCCGTACGAAGCCAAGGCAAACGTCACTAGCCAGCCGAAAAGCAACAGTCGTAATGGCGCAGTGAGGAAGCGAAGAAACCTCGCGAATCCAGGACAACACCAATCAATTCTAGGGACGAAGAGGTCCCCAGCCGGAGAAGAACACAACCGGAAAAGCAAACGGGAGAGCAG
>NW_027165916.1:0-1063 GCF_002600585.1 Cystoisospora suis
AGCCTGCCGCCGGTGCGCTGCCTCTGGGGCAGCGGGCTGCATGGGAACCGGATAGTTGAGACAGTTCAGGGGCAGGATCAGGACGCACCTGGACACCTGCGCTTCGTGTCGGGTAGAAATGCTAAGGACTCATTCAACAAACGGACGAGTGTCATACCTCTCGCGGCACGACGCGTTCCCTGGCCGCTGCCCAGTAATTTTTCCATGTATCTCTGCGTTGCGTTGTCGTCTGGCCGCGCTACTCCCCCTCTCCCCCTCCTCTCCCTTCCGAAACATTTACACAGAGCGTGACTCTATTGCACGTTGTTTGACTCTCGCAAGTCTCCACTCCCATACCAGAGACCGGAAATACCACACGTACAGGTTCTCGTTCCTTACATCTGGTTCCTGTAGACAGAGCGAACCGCGGCCAAAGTATGCATGAAGCCACCCGGGAACGGGAGCCTTTCAGTGAGGCGGCATGTCGCATCCGTTGAAACAACAAGAAAGTCTGCAGTACATATCTTGCGTCCCTACGGTTTATCTCACCCTGCTCACGTAACATTTGGGTGCGGGAGTGCAGTGCAGCAACATATGACACACGAAGTGGCGACCTTCCCCGAAGCCTTGTGACGCAGTCGGCGTGCTCAAGCCTGCTTTGCCTTGTTTCCTCCGGTTTCATTTCTGGAACTGCCACAGCCTTCCTCGCTCCCTCAGCTCGCGACTAGGAACTCGTCAGCCCGTACCAACGTCTGTCCCCTTACTTCAAAACCCTGTAAGAAGGCAGCAACTGCGCGAGGGAAACTCCCTGCAAGCAGACCGAAGCGAAAGGCTGCCAGTAAAACGGCACGGCACGCCGACATCCGGTCAAAACCGAAACCACCTCCGACCATTCTCCGAGAAGTATAACACCATCCGTTCGTTGCCCTAGACTGTGGCAACATGAATCCGGTATCGGGTACACGCGTGCAAGTGCATAATTTGCCGCTACCTGGTTTACGAGGGTCAGGATTTACGGGTCTTCGAGGAACAGTCTGCAGCTGGATCGGATTCTGTACGCTGCATGTCACAAGTGATCGTCCCT
>NW_027165917.1:0-2051 GCF_002600585.1 Cystoisospora suis
GGGGGGGGGCTGTAGGTAGTTGTTGTAACGTTGGACGGGAAGGAAGGACCGTATTTTTGGATAGTCACAGCAGTAGTAGGCCGTGTGACGACGGGCAATAGAGTTGTTGCAAGCAGGGTACCATTTTTGATGGTGTTTTCTTTCCTTTTGACGGCCTTGGTTTCCTTTTCCTTTCTTCGTTACTCCGCGTGAAGATCCCGGGGTTCGCTTCACACCTTTCAGCGGTTTCCTCTGGACCGCGGCCTACTTTTTGCGCAATCTCTCTTCCTTCTTCATCGTCTGTTTGCTGTTCTTCACGCCTCGTTCCCGGCGGCCTTTACCCGAACGCCTAGGCTCTCCAGGAAAACTCAGGTGCGGATGAGATCCTTCAAAAAGAAGGAATAGGGAAATTGGTACATTTTATAAAGTAAAGTGTCTGTCTCCTTCGTTTTCTTTTCCTTTCTTATCATTCCGTTGTCCGAGTAAGCCCATACGAGAGAGAGAGAAGTGTCACTTTTTTACTGAGACCCCCAGGCGGTTCCGAGTCAAAAGCTCCGGCTCGGGGAGAAGTCTTCGTCTTTTGTCACTTTCCTTGCAAATCATCCTTGTCCATGTTTTCTGTGGTGTCCTTCAAGTAAGCGACTTCCTTGCAAAGAGACAGAGATAGAAGAGAGGCGCACGCGGTGTAGTTGTTCCGTGCTGTGAATGTCTCCTCTTCCCGAGCGGAACACTGAGAGAGGGGAAGATGGAGTAGTGACAGATCCAGGAAAGAATGAGAAGATTTCTTTGATGAGTTTGTGCTACTTTTTCTCTCCTTTTGTTGCTTCTTCATGATGTCTAGGCAACTTCACTGATGTATGAACTGTTTGGGACGTGCTCTTCTCTTTTCTGTGGCTATTCCGAAAACTTTCTTTCACAATAGTCATCATCCCTGCATGAAGGTACAGGGCGTCTATTCTCTTCATGAAGAGACACCGGCAAATCCTTTCCTTTCTCTTCTTCACGTGTCTTTCTTTTTCCTGGAGAAGACAGCGATGCACCGTTTTTGAAGTTCAGTGAGGCACTTAGCGGGCTATCTCACGTGTTATGCATAGGCGATGTCTTTTCTTTTCTCTCTTTTCGTCGGATCTGACGGAAGTCGCAAGTCTTCTTGTCTCTTCTGTCATTCTTCGGCTTCCCTATCTATTCACGAGTATCCTCCTTTCTTTCATCTTCGCCTACCCCCCCCCCNNCTCTACTCGCGGCGGACACGAACATCTCTGAATGATAGTCTTGCTGCACCCCGTATGTTCTAATTTTGAGGAGATACGTGTACTTTGTATTCCTCTCCGTGTTACTTCGTTTCTCAACTACGTTTTTAGGGAGGATTTGCCTGTAGCCCGGTCACAGGTACATCTCTTGATAGGTGTCGAGATCCTCTGTCTCTTTTCGATGCATGCCGAGAGAGAGCGAGATGTTTTGGTTGCTCGAAGGAATCTTGTTCTTTCCCAGTCTTGAGGAGATCTTTTCTTTTTTGCCCTTGTCTCTTTTCCTACAGGTTTCCTGGAGCATCCCCACTGCTGTCTACCCCCTTCATCATATCCTTCTCTTATCTGAAGTCATAGCGATAATTGGGGTGTCACGACACGGATTTCTCATTTCTTTGTTGTCTTCTTTATCTCTTTTTCTTTCCTTCCTCCAAGATGGTGAACTTGAACAAGGCTCCTGCTTTCCTGACAGATCCGAACCACCCGATCGGATCGATTATCTTGAGTATAAGAGAATTCTTCTTCGACTCCGTTCGGCTAGTACGTCGATGTACTAAGCCTGATGCTAGAGAATTCAAGAAGATTGCCTATGCATGCGCTATTGGCTTTCTCCTTATGGGTTTTATCGGCTATTTCATTAAGCTCATCTTCATTCCCATCAACAATATCTTAGTCGGGCCGCCTGCGTAAAACATCTATCTATCTATATCTCTCTCTCACTTTGTTCGTACGTGAATGAGTAACTTACTGCTAATCAATCACCTGTGTTGGTTTCTTGAGATACCCACCATCAGATGAATCTTGCGGGCTGAAGAAAGGGGAGGG
>NW_027165918.1:0-223 GCF_002600585.1 Cystoisospora suis
GTCGTCTTCTCCTCCAGGAGGTATCGCGCAAGAGGGTGAGAATCAAAGCAGTAAAGAGGGAGACGGGGTTGGAGAAGACGAAGGTGTTTCCGGGCAAAAGAACGGGCATACAGCTCCTCTAGAAGGAGCAGGAGGAGAAAGATCAAAGAACGGTTTGACTCTTGATAGAGAAGGTTCAGCGGTGGGTTCAACAGGAGATAAAGAACAACACGAAGAAAAAAAG
>NW_027165919.1:0-247 GCF_002600585.1 Cystoisospora suis
AGTGATAGGGACACTCGCTTTACAAGCGATGTCTGGCGGGTGATGTGTCGAACCCTTCATATTACCCAGAAGATGTCCACAGCTTACCATCCCCAAACAGATGGGCAAGCCGAACGCACCATTCAAACAATTGAGCAGATGTTGCGTTGCTGTATACTAGGCAACGAGGCAATATGGGGGGAGTTACTACCTATAATGGAGTTTGCGTATGTCAGAGTCTTCTGAGACTCTGACATACGCAAACTCC
>NW_027165920.1:0-221 GCF_002600585.1 Cystoisospora suis
GTATGTACACACACTCTCATTCGCAGGCGGCAGGTCATGCCGCGGAGCGCTTTTCTTGTCATTCGTAGACAGAGTGGACTTAACTCTGCTCGTCGTTCTCACGCAGCCCCTACAAGCAGCCAAGTCTTCCATATTCCTCTCCCGCCTCATGCTGTCCGTCGGACAATCCATGGTTTCAAGAAAAAAGCTCTTCAACTCTTCTCCGTGAATCTCATCTAAAG
>NW_027165921.1:0-274 GCF_002600585.1 Cystoisospora suis
TTTCTTTCTTTTCTCTCTTCTTCAATCACTCCTGTCCCCCGTACCATCTCTTAGCTTCATCGCGAGACGCCGTTGCAACTCTATAGAAAGGATCTTAAACCTTCCCTTTCTCAACCAACTGAAGCGAAAAAACACTCCTGTCTATCTACGTAGCTGGTAGGCTAGCTAGTTGGCTAGCTAGACAAGTGACTGCCCTCCTCATGATGATGCTGATGCAACCAAAGTAGACACCACCGCCCCCGACACATTGTGAACTTCTTTCTCTTTCTTCTCT
>NW_027165922.1:0-298 GCF_002600585.1 Cystoisospora suis
CACTACTCAAAGTGGCCTGAGGTAGTCCCTGTAGCCAGCGTCACAGCCGAAACAGTAGCTGCGGTAATCGTCCATCGTCTCATATGTCAATACGGCTGCCCGGCCGCCCTTCTCACAGACAATGCTAAAGTGTTCGATGCTAAGCTTCTTCAGGAGCTATGGTTTCGGTGGGGCATCCAGAAGTTACGGATCTGCCCCTACAACCCGCAGGCGAATGGAGTGGTCGAGGCGTTCATGAAGGTGCTAGGGAACGCCCTGGCGTGTACCGTAATGAAGAAAGGAGGAGAATGGGACAACT
>NW_027165923.1:0-183 GCF_002600585.1 Cystoisospora suis
CCAGGTAGTCCTGGGCACTGCATTCATGAGCGAGAGCGTATCGCGAATTAAGATGCTGTATCATGCGTTTCTTCAGCTCCACCCAAGTCCATGGCTTCGTGTCCTCATCAAGGGACATTGTATACCAATCGATCCTTTCCCTGTCAAAAAAGGACACGGCAGTTGCCAAACGTTTCTCATCGG
>NW_027165923.1:679-987 GCF_002600585.1 Cystoisospora suis
CACCCGCCTTAAGAGGTGGTAACCTGGTAACTACGTGTGCAATGTTCTTACAAGGGAACAAACAGTCAATATTGTTCTTAAGCTTGTGGATAACTCAGAAGTGTTGACTCGGTGAAGTGAGATGCGGTGCTGCCACGTTCGTGGCGAACGCTGTAGGAAGTGCGGTCGCACCGGAATGTGCCCGAACGAACCTGAAAGACTTAATGAGTTTAATTTAATTTATTGTTCAATGGGAAGAGATTGAATAGAGTGGAGATCCACTCTGCGTTAGTGAGGAAGTTGCGCTCCTGTTGGGAACAGGAGAGTTG
>NW_027165924.1:0-332 GCF_002600585.1 Cystoisospora suis
TCTGAGCAGAGCTATCCCGGCTCCTGATGGAGGGGATTGAGGGGCCGCCTTTGCCGGAGCCCGAGGACTGGCATCACATCGACGAAGCTGTCGCAAGTCTGCTACCGCTGTCCGAGCCAACCCCCCATCCTTTCTTCATGCCACACCATGCTCCGGAGATGCCTCTTGCTCCACAGCCTGCGCCCCCCTCGAAAGGTAGTGTTGTAGCCCGCATTGACAGCAAAGTTAATGGTGTCTTTCTGCAATCTATGATAGCGACAGCTCCAGTCGACACACCCGGTAAGCACTGTGCGTGTTTCTCTTCTGGAGCTGTCGCTATCATAGATTGCAGA
>NW_027165925.1:0-543 GCF_002600585.1 Cystoisospora suis
TAATCTATCTATCTATCTATATCTATCCACCTATCTATCTTTAATCTACCTATCAATCTATCTTTAGACGGTTCTAGATACAGTATTCTAGACCCATACTCAGGCCTTACATCATTCCTTCTATAGAGAGATGTGTATATATCTACTCCTCTTCTGTAAGTGCATATACACACATAGATATCTACCTCTGGGGATATCTCTAGCCACGGTATCCACCTGTATACATATATATATAGCTATATCTATAGATGTCTATGGGTATGTATGAATGTATTTGTGTGAATAGGCTTTTGACTACGAGATATGCTTTTTCTCGTTGTGTGCTTTGCTTTCTCTTAGAGGTAGCATCGAGAGTCTCTCGAGCCATTTCTCTCTTTGGAGCTTATGCAGACCTCCTCCTTCTCTTCGATGTATTCCCATCCATTCTCCCCCTGCTCTTCTACCTTTTTACCGAGTTTATTCACAAAACGGCAACACGCTTCCTTATGTTTTCTACGCACTGTATAGACCCACCCTAGAGAAGGTAGATAGACAGATTAAAGC
>NW_027165926.1:0-177 GCF_002600585.1 Cystoisospora suis
AAAAAACACCTAGTGATCACCAGGACAGGCCACTGAACACTTCGTCGTGTGCGCCACCCTACGGGATGACTCCCCTACCTTGATAGTATGTATCTCTTCACTCTGCTCCTCAGCAGGCCATGTGCTGCCCTGCTGGTAACAATGCCGCAGTCGCGTCAAAAACTGCTTCTCCAGTGT
>NW_027165926.1:687-845 GCF_002600585.1 Cystoisospora suis
TTCACAGAGGGCTTTCAGTAAACTCCGCACCACGACGGCTGCGGTATCACACACCAGGATACCACTGTTCTCAAACTCTACCCAGACCGCAGCCGGTAAAAGCATAACCCCCCGGTCGTGATTGCCAGACATGCTGCGCAGTGTCGCCTCGGCCGATT
>NW_027165927.1:0-391 GCF_002600585.1 Cystoisospora suis
GGCCGCGGCCGTCTCCGGTGCCGCGCGGGCCCAGCCGGGGGGGGCGCGGGCTCGCGCTGGGCCTGCGGGCGGAGTGCCGTGCACCTCGCTTCTCGGAGCAGGACACCGGACCCCAAGGAAACAGGAAGGGAGAAGTTACCCTGCTGATATCTTTGTGAGGGACAATTTTGCTAGAGCGGGACTATAGTAAGACTGTGGAAACCCGTCAGAAAGACGGAAAGCGCAACGTTCCCGAAAAAGACAGCGATCGCCAGGCCCCCCGACAGCGGGGCCCCGGTCGTCGCCGAGAAAGGTCGTAGTTTCGAGAATTGCTGTTTGTAGTGCCTAGGCAGCGGTGTGGTCAGGGTAGGAAACTGAGTGTGCCGGCACCGCAGCCGCTGCAGTGCGCTAA
>NW_027165928.1:0-270 GCF_002600585.1 Cystoisospora suis
TCGCAAAGAAGAAATAGAACGCCCAGCAGGGAAGTAAACAATATTGACTCTAGCATTAACAGAATCCATCCCTGTCTTGACTTTCTAGGGTCCTCTGAAGAGAGAGCATCTCGCCAACATGTCGATCAAGTTCCGTTGCTGTTCCGGGGGGTAACGCTGGATCGGCAAGAAGAACAGGCGGATCATTTCGATCATTGTTTTCGTCTTCCTCCTCAGAACCCTCTCCACTCTAAGATGCGCGAGAGAATGGGTGAAGAAGAAGAAGAAGAA
>NW_027165928.1:650-816 GCF_002600585.1 Cystoisospora suis
AAACGTTCACTTCTATCAACAGCCTTTTCTTCAGGGCCAGCACCCTCCGAGAAACACGTCGTATTCTCTCGAATCTCTAGAGAGAAAGAAAGAAAATGCCGATCTTCTCCTTTCTAAGGACACAAACAGAACGCTACCTGTCTTTTCTTCTCCTCCCTCTTCTTCT
>NW_027165929.1:0-368 GCF_002600585.1 Cystoisospora suis
AGCGAAGAGAATGCGAGAGAAGGTATGTGTATTTGGAGTGGTGTGATGCGTACCTTCCATAGGCGTGCTGTATTATCTTCTCCAACAGTGAGAGGTTTGTTGGGTTGAATGATATCCATTGAAGTGATAGGAGATGTATGGCCATAGAAGCTATCCATGCATGCATGCACTCCCAAGTTCCAGAGCTTAACGCTCTTATCTTCTCCGCATGTGACAATTTCGATGTCTCCTGTAGCTGAGCCAAGAGTATCCAAACCTAAAGACGACGACCATCGATTGAACTTCACCCCACGTATCGATCCTGTATGACCTCGCAATGCCGCCACACACCTAAGAGGGGGGAACAAAGAAAAAGATAAGAAAGAAAG
>NW_027165930.1:0-233 GCF_002600585.1 Cystoisospora suis
GATAGATAGATAAATATCTATCTCTGTATCTACAAACACACCAAAGCCCATATACCATTTTCTATCTATCTATAGCTAGTTCTTTAGATGTGCATGTGAAGTGCCTGAGATGTATGCGTATCGAAGAGAAGTATAGAAGAGGACATTTTATGATAGTCAAAAGAAAATCTATGGGCACCCCAGGGCGTGCCATCTTCTTCCTCATGCTAGGAATGTTTTCCTGGAGTGTACAT
>NW_027165930.1:578-786 GCF_002600585.1 Cystoisospora suis
AGAGAGAGAGAGAAAGACAGAGATAAGAGACGAAGAAAAGAGAGAGAAAAGATCTTGCATGAGGATCCTCATCTACAGCTAGTGGGAGAAGAGACATAAACAGAAAGAGAGCTTTTAGACAGAGTCAATCCTCCTTTCTTCACTGCATTTCCGAGGGCGTCTCGGCCTTTCCCTCCAACACACACACCAAAATACCAAAAATAAATAC
>NW_027165931.1:0-279 GCF_002600585.1 Cystoisospora suis
GTCTCCGCCCGGTCCTCCGTGCAGCTCGCCCGGGTGGAGTAGGAGTCGTACGGGGCGGCGGAGCGTTCTCTGATCCAAGTACGCTACGCTGGTGCACTTGAAACGTTCGAATCTGCGGTCCCGCCTTAAGCTTCTACTAATCACTCTACTATAATACGATAACTAAGCTTGCTAAGCCAGCGGGCTCGAGTCGCTAAGTCGTCGGCCCTTGGAAAAATACTAAGTCGCTACTAAGTGAATATTCTCATGTCTGGGCAACCGCCCTGACATCCCCTCCCT
>NW_027165932.1:0-207 GCF_002600585.1 Cystoisospora suis
TCGTCCTGCCCCTGAGGTAGGGCCCCCTGGAGCTACGGGTCCGGAGGTCGCCTTGGGCTTTGCAGGTGGAGGAGCTTCCGCAGTAAGAGTGAGAAGATTATCTCCTATGAAGAAAAAGAACACGCGACAATGACGCAGAGAATGTGCAAATACAGAAGATATACAGAGGAAGGATTTATGTGGTAAGAGAAAGAGAAGGAGGAGGAA
>NW_027165933.1:0-270 GCF_002600585.1 Cystoisospora suis
GTAGAGAAGTTCGTCTGGTACTCAAGAGGAGCGGCCTATCAGTCTCTCGGTTGTAGTTAACCCATGGGATATGCAGCGATCCCCCCTTTCTACAGTCATTTCTCTCTTAGATCGACTTTCTTCTTCTACTACTACCTGTGCGCGCAGAGATTTATCTCTCTTTGTTTCTCTCTTAAGAAAGAAGGAAAGACCCGGCGATGAGAGGTCTCATCGCTCGTCTCTTATATAAGATAAAGATAGAAAGAGGATAGACGTTTAGAGATAGAGAGA
>NW_027165933.1:626-808 GCF_002600585.1 Cystoisospora suis
TCCGGGGGGGGGGGAGAGAGAGAATTCTCTCAAAGACAGAAGATAGATAGATAAATAGTGCCGGCAGCCCCCCTTCTCGCTGTTTCCTTAGAAAGAGACAGATCAGTCAGAGACGGGGAGATCTAGAAGTTTCAGAGAAAAGCGCCTTTGAAAGGAGGAGGAGATCTTCACTGTCTTAGTTT
>NW_027165934.1:0-341 GCF_002600585.1 Cystoisospora suis
GCTTTGGCGGGCATATCAGAGGGTCTACTACGAAAAGAACCTGTAAAGGAGGCACGTCTGACAGAGGCCGAGAGTTCTCATCTGAAAAGGCAGGCGAGGAGTTCCTCCGGTAGGAAAGGTTGAGCGAAAAGAGTGAGGTATGCGGTTTTCGCTCCTGAGTGAGACCGCGGAACTCTGCGAACTGATTTTTTGAGTGTCGGAACTGAGATTAAGGCTCAGCCAGGAGACCGATGGGTGGTTCACCGCGACTAAGACTCGAGAATTAGCAGGTGTTCCCCATCCTTGAATGAATTACTTTTTTTTGGAGGAGCAACCAGTCAGAATTCAAAGAACATCTTTCT
>NW_027165935.1:0-235 GCF_002600585.1 Cystoisospora suis
GGGGGGGGGTGAAGAAGATATCCAGACAGTTGAGGGGAGAAAGAGAGGTGTCTATCAAGATAGTTTCTCTATAGCGGCAGCTAAAGGGGATTTCAAACGATCTCTCTCGGCTTATACAAAGAAAGTCCAGGAAAATTATCTTGTCTTCGATCGAACACATGTATGGACGGAACTCGATCAACTTCAAGTACTTGTAAGCATGCAAGCATATGCACACTCCTTCCTTCTTTCTTTC
>NW_027165936.1:0-201 GCF_002600585.1 Cystoisospora suis
AGTGCGAAGTGCTACTTCCCTGTGTACGCAGTTACCCACTTCTTGTCGTCTCGAGCGCCGACTTTTAACTTTCCGGGGGGGGTTCTCAGCGAAACCCGTGACATTGACCAAAAGGGAATTCCTTCCCAAACAAACCTCTGCAAGCTCAAAATATTTACGATAGATTCAGTTCTTTTGTTTCGACACGCCTCCACAGCTCCC
>NW_027165937.1:0-200 GCF_002600585.1 Cystoisospora suis
GGACCTCTACACACGTAAGAGATCGATCGGTGTTTGATATGGGAGAGACGATCGAAGAGGGAGCTAGAGCACCCCATACATGAAATAGGAGAAGTCGTGGCACCCGTAGCTTCTGTTGGAAAAGGGTGTATACATGACTGCTTCGAGTGAAGGAAGAGATCTATCAAAATCTTTCTCATGAAGAGAGAGGAAATAAACAT
>NW_027165938.1:0-235 GCF_002600585.1 Cystoisospora suis
AAGAGAGAGAAGAGAAAGAGAAATCTGAAGAATACCACAAGAGTAGCACTACCAATACGGGTTAGACTACTTCTACTAATTATAGTGAAAGAAGGAGTTGCTGCGATGACGACGGTGTCTATGTGTTGTATGTCTTCTTTGTCTTTTTGGTCTTTTGTGTCCTTTTACCGTGACGTGAGTTTGTTGTTTGAGGGCTTCGAGTGTGAGGTGGAAAATGATCTCCAAATTCTCCATG
>NW_027165939.1:0-433 GCF_002600585.1 Cystoisospora suis
CCATACGACGGGGCGCGGTGTTGGCCCGGTGGCACTACCGCCCACTCCCGGACGCTGGCAGAAACGGGTCCGTGTGGTGGGGCCGGGGTAACCTGCCACTCCGGTTCAACGACGCCCTTCGTGGTGCGAAACACAGGCTGGCTGTACAAACCCTCTATTTTCGGTGCTGCCACTGGCCGAACGACGGGTGCCTACGGATGGCGTCATGTGGAGGGGGTCAGCTTCAGCGGTAACGCAAACACCAACACGGTTGTGCCTGCCTGATACGTCTGTTCCTCAGGCCTACCATGGTGCGCTCTCCTCACACACTAATGGGGCTCCTGTGCCATTACCTCTAGTAGCAGGAAGCCCGACAAGTCACCGTAGTTCCCTCTCGCGTCAATTTGCCGTAAGCGCGGGACAGTCGGAGCGATTCAAGCGCTTCGACATCAAC
>NW_027165940.1:0-331 GCF_002600585.1 Cystoisospora suis
TAAGCATGCAAGCATATGCACACTCCTTCCTTCTTTCTTTCTCTCTTTCTTTCTCTCTCTCTCTTTCTCTCTAGATCTACGTGTGGGTAGATATAAAACTTTGTTTGCGTATGCAGAAATAGAGAGAGAGAGAGTATTGAGATCTCTTTCTGTTCGTATGTATGTACATACCTGTATCCTATGTGTAGATAGCTGTATCCCGTGTCTAGATACCTCGATCCTATGTCTAGATCCCCCTATTCTATGTCTAGATATGTATCGGTAGGTATGTGCACTTCACGGATTGGCCGGGGTAGTCAGCAGTGAAAGTTCTTCTTTCTCTCTTCTTTCT
>NW_027165940.1:821-976 GCF_002600585.1 Cystoisospora suis
AAGACTGACCTTTCACGAATTTCTTTCCCTCTACTCCATTCTCTGCATCCCCACGATTTACTCCCATAAGACCACGCAAGAGCTCTTAAACTCACGGAAACCGCAAGAAGCTATTCTCTATCTTCTACAGGTAAAGAAAAAAAGAAAGAAAGGAG
>NW_027165941.1:0-268 GCF_002600585.1 Cystoisospora suis
TCTTGAGAACCGTGACACAAAGTGAATCTAGGGGAGGATTGGATCCGAGGGTGGGAAATAATAAGGAGGGCAACTCGTAAAGGGCTGGCGTGAGGGTACTTGATCTCAGAAAGGAAGAAAGGATTGAGTCGACAAGAGAATCGAGGACGGGGGAGATGGAGAAGACAGAGCTGGGTGGCGAAGCGGTTGAAAACTGTGGTAAACCGGGCGCTCGGGACGGCGGCTCTAGCGAGTTCTCCGCCCACGGCAACACTGCACAGAGGTAGCT
>NW_027165942.1:0-242 GCF_002600585.1 Cystoisospora suis
CACCAAGAATCATTACACTGCTGGGGATGCTCAGGGCTCTGGTGAGATGGAGCCTCCTTCTCCGGGGCTGTCCTTTTCCTGATATGTTCCTGTAGAGCCCGTCTCTTGATGGCTGGGTCGCCGAGTGCGTGATCTGGCTGTTCTTGGCCTCTGGAGACCCTGTTCGGTCTGCTTGTCGTGATCGCGGCCTCCGCACTTGATGTGCGTCGGTCTGCTGCTCTCCCGTTTGCTTTTCCGGTTGT
>NW_027165943.1:0-350 GCF_002600585.1 Cystoisospora suis
CGTGCCGCGAAGGGCGCCTCCGGCGTTACACCAGGCTCATCCGTTCGCCATAGAAGCGATCTTACAGTGCGGCCACCGCAGGGGACAGGGTGTGGAACGACAGAGTACCAGTTTTCTGTGAAATGGGAGGATTACGGGCTCAGAAAACGAGGGAGAGTTACGTAGGATAGATGCCATCGTGAGTCCGGAGAAGTTATAGTTGCTCAGAAGCGCTAGTGCAGGCGAGAACGCAGCCCTTTAGACGGCAGCGTAGTGTCACGCCTGTGACGGACCTCCGCCGACGTGTCGTGCGGTGCTCCCTATTGCTTGCTGGGAGTCACCGGCCAATCCAGTGTAATGAGTGTACGCTG
>NW_027165944.1:0-264 GCF_002600585.1 Cystoisospora suis
GTTCGTCTCGTCTTTTCTTCCCTGCCTCTCTCTCTTATAATACTAGTACTAATGTGAGGGTGAAGAAGATAAAATGAAGACCATACCGATGTTTCTTTCATTTATGAGAAGGACTGCAACTTTCTTGGAGGAGAATTCACGCCTTTCTTGAAGAAGGAGAATTCACGGCCAAGACTTTTCTGTCTCCGCCTCCTGTTCTTTTTCGGTTCTCCCTCCGCCGAAGATTCTTGTTGTCTTCCTTTGTTGCTGTGTCCTCTCCTTTCT
>NW_027165945.1:0-217 GCF_002600585.1 Cystoisospora suis
CCTCCTCCTCTTCCTCCTGATCTCTCCCCCCCTCTCTCCTCTTCAGGAACCTCCAGCCAGATGAAGCCTCTACACATATGTCTACGTACAGATGGATCGATATATGTAGGAGGACGTATCGCTGTACTGAGATTTGGATACGTGTAGATTTAGGCGTGTCTATATACGATCTTTCTTTGCTTCAAAGACTGTCGATCTATCACTTCCAGCGAGGAGA
>NW_027165946.1:0-276 GCF_002600585.1 Cystoisospora suis
AGTAGGCAGAACGACCCGAGAGGCGTACAACAGTATACGTATGACCCTCGGAGAGGCCGCGGGCGCAAAGATCAGTTGCCCGCTGCCCGGGCAATAGAGCCCCAAGGAACGTCAGGAAGGAATCGACGACCAAAGAGCCCTCTGGAAAGTTCAGACGGGTCAGAAGGACGGGACACCCTCACCGGAGGAGCGGCACACGAACTGGACTGCCAGAACGCCGAGTTAGCCGCCGAGGAGGCTAGATCGACTTTCTAGGTTCTTCGCCGAAGGTATTGG
>NW_027165947.1:0-287 GCF_002600585.1 Cystoisospora suis
CACTACTTCTACAGCAACCCCTTCAGGAAGCACATCTTCTTCTTCACAGGTTCTCTCCTCTCCTCCCCCTCCACCGTCCGGCTATCACAACAATAGTAGTAGTAGTAGCATGAATCACCCCCCCCCTGCTAATAATGATAGCAGTAGTAATAGTACTCAAAGTCATAGCAGTAGCAACGGGAGTAAAACCGCGACTGCTGCTGCGGCTGCTTCTCCAGGAGGAGGAGGAGGGATGACGCTAGGGAGAGAAGGAGATCATCGATCGGCTTCTTCTTCTTCTTTTCTTC
>NW_027165947.1:617-976 GCF_002600585.1 Cystoisospora suis
GGAGAGTAGCTTTTGCCGGCGGAAACGAAAGAGGAGGGGGTGGGGGTGCGGCGGGTCATGCACCTCCTGCAGGGACAACCCCGTCGTCTCTTTCCTCTTCTGTTTACACTGCGTCACCTTCTTCTTCTTCATCTTCTTCAGCAGCAGCCGCAGCGGCCTTTCAGAGAGTTCTTCTTCAACAGAGAATACAAGAGTTTATGCTTCATACCAACACTGGTCAGGCAAATCATTATAGTCAGAGTCGTCATCTAAACACCGCAGCAACTTCTTCTTCTTCTTTTAGTAGTGCGGACGCCACAACGAGTCGTAATAGCCATCATCTTCAACAAACCCCTAGCAGTAGTAGTAGTAGTGGTGGT
>NW_027165948.1:0-213 GCF_002600585.1 Cystoisospora suis
TCTTCTTCCTCTTCCTCCTTTCTCTATTATCATTTGAGAGAAAGAGTCGGTCACTCTCGGGAGAAAGGTCATGGTTCTCCTTCTTTCTTATTGAGGACGGAGAGACCGCGGGAGTCTTGCGTTTCCCAAAGATCCACTTCACTCCTCATTTCTTTCTCCCTCTTAGAAGTTTGTTCCGAATGCAAGCGAGTTCTTTCCTTTCTTCTCTTTCTC
>NW_027165949.1:0-229 GCF_002600585.1 Cystoisospora suis
GCTGCATGCGAACCGGACGGTTCCGACAGTTGTCTCCGGAAAGGAAAAGAGTTTCCCAGACCCTATGTCTCCGAAGGGCGATAAGGAAGTCTTTCGCTTTTACTTCACATGGTCTCTATGATTCGGTGATTCGCGTCGACTTTCCGCTGCCAGCGTGGGACCCGCCTGTGTGATCTGCGTCCGTCAGTGACTCTCAAAGAACACGAGGGTGCTGAAACGTTTCTTCGGC
>NW_027165950.1:0-260 GCF_002600585.1 Cystoisospora suis
TGCTGAAACGTTTCTTCGGCACTCCATAATGTGAGCCCGGGAATGGCTGTGACTTTTTTTTTTTTCTTGGACGCTTGACCGTCGTGTATCGATGTCTGACGACCGGGCATTTCACAGACGCCTGGGGGCCTTGTCGGTGTGGAGGCGGAAGCCATTCACCAAACCCCGGCGCTCGGGGACAATGTGTTCGGGGTGGCCACGGGCGATTCCGGCACTTCGCCCGATAGTGCTTCAGCCGGTAGTCAGTGGCGTCTTTCTCC
>NW_027165951.1:0-202 GCF_002600585.1 Cystoisospora suis
TCTCTCTATATATATGTCTATATCTATATATATACGACCAGCAAGCAAACCATGTATATGCATTGGTGTCTATACAAACTGGGGTGTATGTATGTGTCGATGTTGGACTAGAGGAGAGGACGTATAAAATCTAGTGAGAGAGAGGGAGATCAAGAGAGAGAGAAAGAGAACAGAGAAATCTTTCAAGCGCGGGTGTCGTCAA
>NW_027165952.1:0-299 GCF_002600585.1 Cystoisospora suis
AGACAGTGGCGATAGCTCTAGATGGGGATAGAGAGATAGGAGAGCTTTTTTTTTAGAGGATTGTTTAACTGCCTATGAAGGAGGAGAAAGAGATCTAAGGCAGGCAGCAGACGGCTTGTCTGCATGCAAACGCGTATTCGAGAAAACTTCGGTGTTTCTTTTCGTCGTTGTTGCCATACATATATGTCTACTTAGGGAGCTCCCATGCGTAAATCCGGGGTCTTTTTGGTAACTGCTGAGAAGAGAGATCTCTCTAAATGTAAAGAAGAGGGTTTAAGAGGAGAAAAGAAAAAGAGAAG
>NW_027165952.1:757-913 GCF_002600585.1 Cystoisospora suis
TTTTCTTTCTTCTTGTGTTTCCTGTCTATATCTAGAGATGTTTTTATCTTCTTCTTTTCTTTTCGTTTCTTAGCACTTCTTCAAAAAGGAAAGAACTTCTACATACAACAGGTTTAAGGACCAATCCCATGATCAAAAAGTGTTCCGTGTAGATGC
>NW_027165953.1:0-324 GCF_002600585.1 Cystoisospora suis
TATCTATCTATCTATCTCGATTGGAGACGCCTGTAAGCTGGCTTTCGTGTATTTGAATGACTTCCACATGATATTCCTCTTTAAGGGAAGGAGCTACGGTGATGTACGATCAGTTAGCTACTTGTACATACCTATGTTGTGTGTCAATAAGGAGGACATGGAGGAATACAGGAGGCCTAGTGAACAATGTATGTCCCATTGACTGTCATTCTCTTCTGTGATAAATTGTATCTCCTGCTTCATATCAACTTCGTTTTGATGTGCGTGCCTCGTCATCCATCTTTGCCGGCAAGTAGAGAAACCTTTCACCTATGTACATACATT
>NW_027165954.1:0-138 GCF_002600585.1 Cystoisospora suis
GGGATGAAGAAATGCCTTCTTTAGGTCACACAGCCACCTTCCTGACAGGAGCCGAGTACGCGAAGTTGTTAGGCCTTCTTCACCGATTCAGGGATGTGTTTAGGTGTGCGGGGAACCCCCCCTCTAGAGCTAGAGGGG
>NW_027165954.1:792-924 GCF_002600585.1 Cystoisospora suis
CGCGAACTCCGCCGGTTCTTGGGGCTCGCCAGTTACTGTCGTAAGTTTATCCAGGGCTTTTCGCAGTTGGCCGCCCCACTGTATGACCTAGTCAAGAACGACCACTGGGAATGGAGTGACAGCTGCGAGCAG
>NW_027165955.1:0-364 GCF_002600585.1 Cystoisospora suis
GGTCTTTGGACAGAGGCGCACTTGTGTTGGAGGTGCGTATGTGGAACGTCCCGCAGAGGGGTTCTGGAGACAGTGTGAAACGTTGCGGGCTCTAGGGCATGTGCTGAACCTGGGTAGAGGGAGGGACTGGGTCCGTCAGGGAGTAGATAGAGTCGGGAAGGGGTGAAACTACGCAGGCGCTGTGCAGTCCTACGGTCCAAGGGAAACGTGTATACCAAGAAACTTCTCAAGTATTGTCCTGGAAAATAAGAATTCTTTGAAGCAGGTTACTATCTCTAGCTGTTGTCCGGCGGAGCGGCGTCTGACCCGTTCGAGCTCCGTACATACCCGGGTTACTGGACCCGAGACGCTGCCCCCCCCCCCC
>NW_027165956.1:0-206 GCF_002600585.1 Cystoisospora suis
GAAGAAGAGAAGGAGCTCTTCTCGGGGAGAGACGCTCTAACTTCTCTTTCTTCTCGTGTGTGAGGACATCTCTCCAAAGAGGAAGAAGGAAGATACGAAGAGAATAAAGAAGAAGAAGGAAGATCGGCAGAGGCCGCAGAAGAGCTCCATGCATGATACTTCGGCTGATACAATAGAGAACTCACAGTAGTAGAAAAAGAAGAAGA
>NW_027165957.1:0-222 GCF_002600585.1 Cystoisospora suis
CCCCTCCGGTGTGGCCTATGGCCATTTCACCATGCCCGCTAACCCTTTCTGGCTCGAAAGGAGCCAAAACGTTAGGCTTCACTAGAAGCCATCCATTCACACTCAGTTTTTGCACGGGGAACGAGTTTTTTCACACCCAACACCGACTGACTCATGCACACTGCACATCGTGGGCCGCCTGGCCTCGCTCAACGGCTTTGGCCCGCGGGGATTTCGTCCGGC
>NW_027165958.1:0-283 GCF_002600585.1 Cystoisospora suis
CTGCGACTGTCCCCCTTGGAAACGGCGTTCACTCCTACCGTCGCCGTTGTCGGTGTAGGAAAGACTCTCTGAACCCTGTGCCGCACGCCGAAACCACTGGGGTAGTGGACAAGAGTGGTCTCATACCTCAGCTGGACAGTAGATTACAGGGAATAAATCTACGGACAAGGGACTGGCCCGCTCTGCCGCCTCCGCAACGGCCTCCTTACCACTGAGGGACAGCCAAGGCCCTCTCCCAGCGCGTGACCGGCGCACCCGCACCACCACTGGCCACCCCCCGCGT
>NW_027165959.1:0-169 GCF_002600585.1 Cystoisospora suis
TTCTTTCTGTCTCTCTGTCTATCTCTTTGTAGAGAAGCCGGGAAAGTCGGTCCGACAAGATGAGAGGAAAGGCCGAGAGCTCGTGGTAGCGGCGAGGAAAGAAAGTGAGAAGAAGTGAAGACAGCAGAGAGGAAAGAAGGTGGAGAGAGAAGGACGAGAAGCAGGAATA
>NW_027165959.1:681-889 GCF_002600585.1 Cystoisospora suis
AAAGAGAGAAGAAGAAGAAATAAAATGATTAAAGCCACACCTTTCGATTTTCTTATCTCTAGGTGGACTGCTGGCTTCTTCTTTTCTTCACAGCTAGCTTCCTTTCTCCACCCTGTATATAGTGCTGTGTGATCTACCTCTCCATCTTGTAGACGAGGAGGCTTAAAGAAGAAGAGAGGAAGGAGGAGAAGTTTTCTTCTTCTTCTTT
>NW_027165960.1:0-283 GCF_002600585.1 Cystoisospora suis
TCTCCACCATCTCCTTTCTCCTGTCTACGGCAGCGCTTCTAGTCCTGTCGAACCAGACATGTGCTTCCCTTGCTTCTCGCTTTTTTGGAGAAGAAATCTCTCTGTGGTTGACGTTATCTCGTTTCCTTTCTCTCTGGGTTTCTCATGAACAACTCCTTCCATCGACACATCGCTAGCTCGTTTGGCCGCCCTCCCCTCCCCAGTTGTTTCCCTCGCACCTACGGCGATGCAGGAAGAAGATGTGAATGCACGAGCGAGCGTCGGGTGTACATACAGCTGGTGA
>NW_027165961.1:0-204 GCF_002600585.1 Cystoisospora suis
CTTGTTTTGCATGCAGATGTGTAAGCTGAATGAACTATTGCGAGAGAAAGACACACAGCTAAAAGACCTCCAGGAGCAACTCGCGGAATTTGAGGCTCGCATGCATATCAACGATAAAGTATGTCACCTAGAGATAGAGATGGAAAGCAGCAGAAGCTTCGCCATACACACGTACACACGCCTATCTTTTTCTTTCTTATCTCT
>NW_027165962.1:0-403 GCF_002600585.1 Cystoisospora suis
TTTATCTCGCCGTTGTGTTCTTGAAGAGAGACGAAGTGAAAAGAGAGAATGAAATGACCAACTTTCGCCTTTATTCTGCGCAGTGGGAGAGAGGAAAAGCGGAGATAGATAGCAACGAGGCGTGCTCGGTAGGGTAGGAAGTTAAATCGTTCTTGTCGTTTTCTTTTCTTTTCATTTGCGAGTTAGACGGCCGCTTCATCATATTAAGAATTTAGTCTCTTTCTACTTCTAGAAAGATCTACTTCTGTGTTTTTGTCTATTTTTCTCCGCGGCTCTTATCACGTCGTCGCTTTCCTTCTGCGTTGGCGTTTTACCTCGATAGAGTCGCTCTTCTTCTCGTTCAGGAAATCTTCAGATCTTTCTCTCTTCTTCGTTCTCATTCATAGGTGTGTGCTTTTTCATT
>NW_027165963.1:0-241 GCF_002600585.1 Cystoisospora suis
GCGGGTCGAGTTATGCACAAAACGTTTGCAGATTTTAAGATTTGTCAAAGTCTAAGGTGTTTTCCGGACCACCTTCCTTCCAGCAACCTTAACACGTTGAGCAGCTGATCAAGTCGAAGTAGGAGATCAGTGCTATCACTACCGCCTATATAAAAGCTGATGAACTTCAGTAGAGTTCATTTTATGAATGGAGAATGGAGAACTACAAGAGTTCTCCAAACTGAGGGTAGGATGGGACCAC
>NW_027165964.1:0-259 GCF_002600585.1 Cystoisospora suis
AGTCCCAAGGTATCATAGAGCCCGGCACATCACCGTGGTCCAGTGGCGTCGTGCTGGTTCAAAAGAAAGACGGGTCCTGGAGATGTTGTGTTGATTGTGGCAAGCTGAACAAGGTAACGGTGAAAGACGTGTACCCACTTCCGAGAGTGGACGATCTCCTCAGCGCTTTACAAGGCGCAACATGTTTCAGCACACTCGACATGGCGGCCGGGTACTGGCAGATACCCGTGGCGCAGGAAGACAAGCAGAAAACAGCGTT
>NW_027165965.1:0-256 GCF_002600585.1 Cystoisospora suis
CAGAAAAATATGCACGAGTATCTCCTTTTAGTCCTACTGGCATCACAATATGTGCCCTCTCTCATAGCATGAAAGACCTTCCCCGTATCTTCCAGCGTCACTGATGGTGATTCACTCCTGTCCATCACAAGAGAAGTTTCTCATACCACATTTTCAAAAGCGTCTTGCCAAAAGTGGTTGACGAAACCACTCGCCCATATTGCGTGCTACAGCTATTAATGACTGACTGCTCCTACGCGCCTCTGTTAACTACACA
>NW_027165966.1:0-218 GCF_002600585.1 Cystoisospora suis
TCTTCTTCTTTTTCTTTTCTTCGATCAAATAAGATGTCTTTGTCTGTTTTATCTCCACGTGTATGTGTCGGCTTGTTCTTTCGATTCTTGTCGAAGGGGGGGCATGTCTGCGACGATAGATCCATTCTTCGAGTTAGAGAAGATAGATCTTCATGATTTGGGATATCTGTATACATCTTCGTGTCTCTAGTGCCTTACGACTACTACTACTACTAGTA
>NW_027165967.1:0-346 GCF_002600585.1 Cystoisospora suis
CGGTGCACTGTTGTCCCAGAATATACCCCCGGAATTCCTCCAGACTGTAGATCACGGCTAGCGCCTCTAATTCCGTAGTGGACCACTTCTTCTCCGCTGCGGTGAAAACTTTACTGGCGTACGCTATGATTCGCGGTGAAGCTTCCCCTGGTAAGTGCTGTTGTAACACGGCCCCCTATCCTTGTACAGAAGCGTCGCAATCGATGATATACGGTAAGTCAGGTATCGGGTGATGTAGCAAGGCGGCGGACAGCAGTTCTTCTTTTAACTTCTGGGAAGCCCGCTCACAATCTCCGGTCCATGAAATTTTGTTCTGCGCCCGATGAGCGTAGAGGGGGGCGGCGAT
>NW_027165968.1:0-201 GCF_002600585.1 Cystoisospora suis
CAAGAATAAGTAAGCATCTCCTCCTGTCTCACTATTCTCAGCCAGAACACACCTTCTTTCGGGAGATCGTGGAAGTCTCTACACTTGCGTGATGTGTATCGGATGCTTCAAGAGGGAGAAGGAGAGACTTCTTATCGCTTATGAATCTTCTTTTGCAGTGTAGCAGGATGTGTTGCTTGCGATGAAGAAGAAGAAGAAGGA
>NW_027165968.1:738-947 GCF_002600585.1 Cystoisospora suis
TCTTTCTTTCCTCCTCTCTCTCTCTCTAAAGACGGGAAGAGAAAAGTTTCTCAGACTACCTCTTTCTGCAAGGACCAACAGAAGATCAAGAATGGAAGGCATTTTCTTCTTCTAGTTGTTCTGCTTTATCACCTTCATCGCTATGTGTCGGATACTGTTTCTTCTTCTCCTTGTGTCTTGAAGAACAAAGAAGAGAACGAAGAAGAAGA
>NW_027165969.1:0-387 GCF_002600585.1 Cystoisospora suis
TCTATCTTTAATCTATCTATCTATCTTTAACCTATCTATCTATCTTTAATCTATCTATCTATCTTTAATCTATCTATCTATCTATCTTTAATCTATCTATCTATCTATCCTTAATCTATCTATCTATCTATCATCTATCTATCTATCTATCTATCTATCTTTCATCTATCTATCTATCTTTCATCTATCTATCTATCTTTGATCTATCTATCTCTCAACATGAGTATTGTCATCTTTCACGGACTGTCTAAGAAGAGGTAGAACTTGAGACAGCATCCTTCCTTCTCATTAAGCCTTTTCTTTCTTTCTTTCTTTCTCACTCTTTCTTTCTTTCTTTCTTTCTCACTCTTTCTTTGTTCTCTTTCTTTGTTCTCTTTTTGTGTGCTG
>NW_027165970.1:0-234 GCF_002600585.1 Cystoisospora suis
TCTGCTCTCGGGCGTCCCCTCGCCCGCCCGAGAGCCATTAGTTTCCCTGGTTGTTAGAGCAGTTGATCCTATAGTGCCCGGCTTGTCCGCAGTTAAAGCACTTTATCGGAGCTATCTCACCCTTCTCAATTTCTCTAACGCTTCCTTTTCCGAAATTGCATCAAAATGCGCACGAATCACCTTCTGCAGCTCCTTCCAAGTTTGCTGACGCTGACTATCCCCAAGAGCGATGGT
>NW_027165971.1:0-351 GCF_002600585.1 Cystoisospora suis
ATGTTTGATATTGAATTTGAAGGTAAAAAGAGTACAACACACAGCCAAGCTAGACACACCACTTCATTGTAGACACACACAGTAGACACACAGCCAAAACCGGAAGAAGGAAAGACAGTCGGTGGAGAGCAGTAACTAGCTAGCTAGCTAGCTAGCTGGGGAGAGATCTGCAGAAAGGGGGGGAGGGGATGCGTAGAATCATTTAGATGATCATGAGCCTACATGGTCATGTGTACATGTCTGTAGACACGAAGAAAAAGAGGATGGGCTCTTTCAGTTCTTCTTCTTCGTCTTCTTCTTCTTCCTGCTGTCTGTTTGGTCGTTCTTTGTGTACTTTCTTTTCTTTTCTTT
>NW_027165972.1:0-267 GCF_002600585.1 Cystoisospora suis
CAGCCACATTCTTCTTCTTCTTATTCAACACACCAAGATGAAGATTCGGCTTATATTCGGGGCCATCATAAGAGCTCTCTACGCCACCAGAGAAAATGTTCTCGAGACCTTCCTTAAGAACCGCTTCAGATGTACGTAAAGTCTTCTCTGTCTCGATAGCTGCGGCGAACGCTCCTAGGCGAATCTGCTTTTTACACTCGTTTAGACGGGTCACTGCATCTTTGTCTGGAGATGACGGACTTAAAGAGATCACTCTCTCAAAATCTA
>NW_027165973.1:0-496 GCF_002600585.1 Cystoisospora suis
GAACCCCGCATCAACCGTAGCACATCGGCAAATAGGATTCCGCGAGCACCCGCTCCGACGCGACACTTTTTGTTGTCACCCGTAGCGCAGCACCGGAAACAACAAGCACAACAAAAGCTAGCTCCAAATAGCTAATCAAGCTAGGTTAAAACCGTCTGCGACCCTAGTTACTTAAAAATAATTGTGCTAGCTTCGGAAGCCGCACCGTAACTGCGGCTAGGCCGTCACTGGACAGGGCCCAATGGGACTCCTTCTCCAGGAACTCGGTGAATCCGGAGAAACGCCGGCTAGATAAGTTCAAATGAGTATTGTACGGCTAGCACACGGTAGTTAGTACCGTAGGAACAGCGAAACTCGGGAAGAACCGTAGGCAACCGCCTGGAACGGGCGACACGGGGCCGGACAAGGCATGGCACACGGTGCGTGGCAGAAGGGAGTTCTGTTCTTCTGTATTTTTTTTATGGTGTTATGACGCCTAGGGGCGCCTAAACCTTTT
>NW_027165974.1:0-233 GCF_002600585.1 Cystoisospora suis
AGAACAAGAAAAGGAAGAAGGGAAACCAAAAGAAGAAGAAAGGAGACAAGGATAGAGAAGACAAAGAAAGATCGAGGAGAAGAAGAAGGTGATGATATAGAACCTTTGAGAAGAGGAAAGAAAACGAGGCTATGTGTTCCTTTGGGAAGAAAGGGTGAGTGCTGCGCATGCATGTACGGTTTCACCTCCTTTTTTCTTCTTTCTTCTCCTTGTCTCTTCTCCTTCTTACTTCT
>NW_027165974.1:646-985 GCF_002600585.1 Cystoisospora suis
GAGAGAGAGAGAGACAAAGAAAATCGACTTCAAACCTCAGATATTTTGAATTGAGTGGAGAAGAGATAGGAGAAAGTCTATATCAATCATGTTAGGACAGGTTTAGATTATACATCAAGCCGAATGAGAATCTTCCTCTTCTTCTTATCGCCACCCTCTTACAGGAGAAAAGGAACTTGCTTTCCTTGTTTGCTGTTGCTATAAGTAGAAAAGTTCGGGAGAGAAGATCTAGCGAAACCTATTGAGAAAGATATTTTGCTTGTTCTCTAAGAAAGAAAACAGATACACTCGGGAGACACTTTCGCTAGGTGTGACTTCATCGGGTGTATGTACACCCCG
>NW_027165975.1:0-270 GCF_002600585.1 Cystoisospora suis
AGAGAGAAAGAGAGAGAGACACAGAGTACATAAAAAGATCTATGCGCTTGTAGAGATGCACCCGCCGATGCGTATCTTCTCTCGTGTCTATACACACCGATACGGATCTCCTCCATAGACATACCTATAGATGCATCTATCTTTATATCCATATATACGCCAGTAGATGTAAACGGAAGAGTACGGCGAAGTGAGATGACCCAGCGATCTGCCTAGATGTGGCACCTAGTCCCATAGAAAGGAGAGAACGAAAACTTCTGTAAAACGAAG
>NW_027165976.1:0-226 GCF_002600585.1 Cystoisospora suis
GGTAACAAGATAAGTGGATAAAAAGTAGGGCAAATATTAAAGTTACCGGGAAGTAGGAAGCAGAGAGATGCATAGACAGTTAGTAGCTGGAGGTCAAGTGAAGCCGGGTCTGGGAACAAAAGCTGAAACTAAAGTAGGGCGGTAAAACGGGTAACTTAAACCCCAATAAGAGAGTGAGTGCCAACGTAGAGCACAGTGGGCAACCTTAAGCCTAAGGTATAGCTAG
>NW_027165977.1:0-246 GCF_002600585.1 Cystoisospora suis
AACCCGTGCAAGCACCAGACAGGGTCCAGAAACAGCTTTGCAAACTGATCGGCTGTCATAGTGCAATGCAAGGGCACGAAACGGGCCATCTTTGAAAACCTATCGACCACCACGCAGACGGAGCCGTATCCCTGTGAACCGCCCCCGGGTAAGCCGGTAACAACATACATGGCGATGGACTGCTACGGACAACCAGGGACAGGCAACGGCTGCAACAACCCCCGTGGCTTCGTACACCGTGGCTTA
>NW_027165978.1:0-355 GCF_002600585.1 Cystoisospora suis
ACACCAAGAATCATTACAGGGACCCTGGTGCCGTGAACGGATGATCATACGACAACAGTACCCTTCCTTCAAGAAGGGTTGACCTTTTTTTTGGCTTAACTGCCTGAAGCGCGAGCCCTCTCCGGAAACCACTGGGGACCGGGAGAGTGAGGGGGACAGGGAGACTGAGAGTCGTCAACCCTGAAGGAGTGGGAAAGGTCCGTGATAGTCAGTCAGACCGAAAGGGCGGGACGGAACGTAGAGACTTAGGAAAAGGCAGTATGTTTAGAAGACGCTCTTGGACGAGAGCGAGCCGGGATTTCATCACCCTTTGCCCAGTGGTCCTTCGGCCTAACTGTAGTCTGAGACCTTCCAC
>NW_027165978.1:724-880 GCF_002600585.1 Cystoisospora suis
ATGCGTTGGAGTTAGAGTGAGTCTCTGGTGGCCCAATCCGGCCACACTGCCGCGTTTTCGGATAGTTTCTGACGTGACCTCGTTTTGTTGCGGTGCGGGTGTTATGTGTCGAAGGGCTCTTCCCGGACTCTCGCGTCTGCCGCTTCGCGAACAAGG
>NW_027165979.1:0-185 GCF_002600585.1 Cystoisospora suis
AGATAGATAGATAGATAGAACTTCGGAGAAGAGAGAGGAGAGTTTGAGATGTATAAGCAGTAGGTAGCGAGTAAAGAGAGACAGGTAAGATAGAGCTCTTACCAAACTGAAGGACCTTATACTCGGGGAAATCAAAGTCCTGGTCGCAATCTCCTTTAACGATATGAAGAGACGAGGAGATAGAT
>NW_027165979.1:661-917 GCF_002600585.1 Cystoisospora suis
AAGAAATGAGGTATAGAGAAGGGAGACAGGAAAGAAAACACCTTGAGACAGTCAAAAATGAAGTCGCTCTTCCTCAGAGGTACGCGACGTCCGGAGGAAAGTCCGCTTTCCGGACAGACAGACAGATCGAGGAAAAGCGATCCTTCCCGTGTGTAGAAAGAAAGAGAGGACATCTGAGTAGCCGAACAGAACCCCGGGTGGCTTAAGAAAGCGAAAGAAAGGAAGGGGAGGGGAGTTGAGAGAAATCAGAAAGAGA
>NW_027165980.1:0-403 GCF_002600585.1 Cystoisospora suis
CCCCCCCTTCTTCTCTCCCCTCCACCTCTCTCGCCCTCCCTCCTTTCTCTTTGGACGGACGGCTCACCACTGCCTCCTGACACCAACGAGACGTAACGGTCGGGGATCTTCTTCTCGTTGATCTTTCCTGCGAAAACGTGGAATTTTTTAGATTTCCTCTCTTTGCTTACATGCAGGAGTCCTCAGATGGCTTTGATTTACCACAGGATTCACGTAAGAAGACGAGAAATAGATTCCTGCTAAAGAAAGTCACCTACTGCGCCGGTTGAGATAGGGAAAGTCGAGGAGAGGCGAAAGAAGAGGAGGAAAAGTAGTCAGTCAGTGAGTGACGCGATCATGTGTTTTGCTTTTCGTTCTCTTTCTTTTCTCTCAAGTAAGCTTCTATCTTTCTTCTTTTCTTTTC
>NW_027165980.1:768-891 GCF_002600585.1 Cystoisospora suis
GTCTTCTTTTCTCTGTCTCTCAAGAAGAGAGATCTCTGTTCCAGTTGTTTCCCTTCTTGTTTTCTTCCTCTCTTCATTTGAACTTCCCTCCATCAAAGAATTCACCTCCTTCCATTTTAAAAA
>NW_027165981.1:0-241 GCF_002600585.1 Cystoisospora suis
GAAGAAGAAGATAAGGAAGAAGGTTTACTTGTCCCCTATTGAGGAGAGGGAGGGAGAGAAGATCTGCTTGTCTTTCACTAGAGAAAAAGAAAGGAACATTTCTAAGCAGACAAGAAGAAGAAACGAGGCAATGCCGATTCAAGGGTCAGTGGCATATATAGCAGCCCAACTGCATGCAGAGGGAATAGGAAGGAAACCCTTTCATACAGAGATAGTTGATACATAGACACACATACATATA
>NW_027165982.1:0-301 GCF_002600585.1 Cystoisospora suis
GTGTGGGGAATACTTTGTTGAAAAGATGATAGATTGTGAGAAATGTATCTTTGTCAATCTCTGGAGACAAGAGAGATCTCTACACTTTCTCCTTGATCTTCTGATAGTCGGCTGGGACTGGCTAGCAGAATTGAGTTAGGAGAAAGGTAGAAGGCGTTGCCTTGTATTCTTTATTCGCATGCGCCAAGCCTATCTACTATTATCCAACATTCCATCCAGAAGATTCTCCTTGTCTCTCTTGCCCCTTCTCATCTCATTCATAATACTCCACATGACGTAGATAGAGACATACACAGATAGA
>NW_027165983.1:0-226 GCF_002600585.1 Cystoisospora suis
ATATATATATTTATGTATATAGAGCTCTACGCATATGTATGTATCTAAATACATAGGTATGTACGTGCTTAGGCGTACAGCGAGACGACGGGAGTTTGCAGCATGAAGAATAAGAAATGAACTGAGGAATCTTAAGAGAACTTGTTTATGTTCTTTCTTCAGGTGGATAGAGGAATGCTACTCACTCGGTGCTCCCTTTGGATGGGTGTAGACAGTAGCTGTATTT
>NW_027165984.1:0-318 GCF_002600585.1 Cystoisospora suis
CGACGCCGGTTTGCGTTAAGAGGGTAGGGTCGGTGAATTTCGATCTTCTCTCGTCTAAATCCTTGACGGTGTGTGAGTAGCGGGAATTATAATTTGGACGCAGGCCCTCGGCGGATGGATCCGAGAGATTCTGCGGATTACTGGCTTTTAGGCGACGTGTATTGAGCTGTGGCGAGTGGTTTGTGGTCTTTTCTTACCTTTTGGAGGTGTGCGGTGGCGTACGGGTTCCTTCGAGAGCGCAGGTTTGACAGACCTGTATGGGTGGCGCTCCGTCGCGGAACTCGGTGGTGTGTTCCAGAGTCACCTGTGCATATAACT
>NW_027165984.1:437-1032 GCF_002600585.1 Cystoisospora suis
AGGAGAGTAGTGTTAGCGTTGCGGATCGACTCCTGCGCCCATAGCTGAAGAAGAATAGTTACGGGAATTCTAAGAGTGACACTCGCCCACAATTGAGACCCGCTGGCAGAAAGCACGAGATGAGCTCACTAAGTGACTCGGCTCGCTTCCGCCTCCACCCACCTCGAGATTTATTGAGGCGTCGTATGTTCCCTGGGCGCACGGGGGCGCTCACCGATTTCATGCAAAACAGCTTTACGAGGATTTACAAGGCCCGGTCGCTCGCCAATAGGCATGGACCGCATGGCGGCGCACCACCTACATCGCCGCCGAGGGCTCCGCCGCGCGCTGTTACAAGAATGGCCACAACGACCGCGCCAAATCTGTAGGCGCTGACACTCGCACACACGCTAGACATTATGAAGGAGGTGAACAATTCAAGACAAGCGTTCTAGCAACACATAGGTGCCCCGGAGACTACTGGCCTACGAACTAAGAACAGGTGCAGACAGCGCGCGGGATTCGCAGCAAGGTATGAAACAATTCAAGACGACTCCGCAGGCCGTCGACTCCTGCAGTGCCCCGACACACAATCTCCGCAGTGCAGCAAGAGAAG
>NW_027165984.1:1152-1452 GCF_002600585.1 Cystoisospora suis
GGAAAGTCCTGAACATGTCAGCAGGAAAACTTGGTGAACAGCGGGATGTCAGTCACTCTGGCCTCGCTCGTGTCTCTGCTACTGACACAAGAAGGTGCCATCTCCTGGAGCGCCTTGCACTTCGAAACAACCGTCGCTAGTCGCCCTGCACGTGGCCCTGAGGTTCGAGACCGATGCATCCCTCTACAGTGAAGCTACGCTGCTCTCCCAGCCGAGGGCTGTTCCGCCAGGCACTGGATCGTCTGTCGATATCAGGGACTCCGCAGAAAGACACTGGGCTCGAGTCACCGGCCACTGGCA
>NW_027165985.1:0-372 GCF_002600585.1 Cystoisospora suis
AATAGATAGATAGAGAGATAGTTCCATAGATAGTCTCAGCTATCTATGATAGGTAAACCAGCATAGAAGAACAGCACATGATACCATCGACGCCCCCTAACAGATGTATATATCAGCATACCTGTATCTCCATGAAGGGGAACCTATATTACTACGTGAATAGCTATGGGACATCTATGTATATGAGAATAGATAGCCATCGGTGGCTTGATGTGGAGCATGAGACTGCCTAGTTGTAAGTGAGAAAGAAAACAGTCTTTCTCCTGAGAACATTCGGAAAGAGACGTAAGAATCCGTCTGCAGAGGGAGGGGGGAGTGTTCACACATCACCATATCCGTCGTTACCTCAACTTTCTCAATTCTCTTCTTTCT
>NW_027165986.1:0-225 GCF_002600585.1 Cystoisospora suis
CTTGTTCTTCTTCTACTTCTTCCTGTATCTGATAATACAGAAGAAGAGGAGTCAGCTCTATCAGTCTCTTTCCTTACCTGTATGGTAGCTTCAAGAGGAGCAAAGAGTTGCGGGTGTACATACACCGTATGCAATGCGATGCCTTCAGGAGCTTCTTTCTTTAAATATCTTAAGGCATCTGATACACCGCATTCTTTAACTAAAGAATATGGGACATACAGATTC
>NW_027165987.1:0-242 GCF_002600585.1 Cystoisospora suis
ACATGCGGTGTATCTCGACCTTTGACAGAAGGCGACTGTTGTGTCGATGATCGTATCTTTCTCTTTCCCCAGCATCGAGCCTTTCGATTGGCTGAGTATCGACGCTCTGTAGAGAATCTCGCGCGCATGCAAATCCACGGGGGTCCACTCGAACTTTCTCAATGGGAAGCAGACCACCCGACACGCCGCAGACTCCTAGGGACCTCAGCTTATCGAAGATCAGGACAGAAAGAAGGAGAAGA
>NW_027165988.1:0-274 GCF_002600585.1 Cystoisospora suis
AGATCATGTTTCGTTTTGTTCCTCTTTTGATCTGTGAGGTGTATGTACACCCTTCAGGCATTTGAGACAGTGTTGAACAAGGATAGCCGAGCAGCGCGCCACCTTTCTTTGTATCTCGATGTAATTTTCCGTAGAGCCAGTCGGGGTGTCACCGAAATAGAAACCGAACAAAAGCTCGATGAAGTCCTCGTGCTCTTTCGATATCTCAGAGATAAAGATATCTTCGAAGCTGTATACAAACAGGTATACAGCTCTCCTTCTTTTTCTTTTTCTT
>NW_027165989.1:0-215 GCF_002600585.1 Cystoisospora suis
GCCGCCGTGAACATCACGCCTTCTATACTAGATCACGAAAACGGGGTCATGGGTTTCCCCTACACGAAACACGATTCCAGGCCCCTGGGGTGCTCCCAATAGGTTTCTGGCGTCCCCTTTTAACTTTTAGCCTCCTCTAGGAGGCGTCAAACTCCTTTGTTGCTTGTGCCGTACTCCTTTCCTCTCTCGGGTCGGTGTAGGCGATGCGGCGATGA
>NW_027165990.1:0-203 GCF_002600585.1 Cystoisospora suis
CGCCCCGCGCCCAAGTGGCCTGGTAGAGGTCAAGTAATGCGACCGGCTGAAGGACGGTCGGGCAAGGGGCCGCGTAGAGCTGGCATTTAGGGTGTCGCAGCCGCTACTGCTCCGCGTGCGTTCCTGTTGACGCCCAGACGTACCCTTCGGAACGTGTACCAGTAGTTCGTGTGCTGCCTATAACGCCCTCGCTACGACTCTGC
>NW_027165991.1:0-258 GCF_002600585.1 Cystoisospora suis
CATATTCATACATACATACAGATGCATGCATATCCATACATTCTGTTACGGATCTATGTGTCTGTATGCATTTCCCTGGCACAAGGTATACATGGCGTGTAAAGGTCGTATCGCTCTTTCTCTACCGTATGGATCTATGTAGAGACTGGGCGCATGCATCTGTATTTTCTATCCAATACACACGCCTAAGATACCCTATTCGAATAGCACCTTTCCTTCTCCCCCTGTCTTCTTTCCGCTTCTCCCCTCATGAAGACA
>NW_027165992.1:0-274 GCF_002600585.1 Cystoisospora suis
TGAGAGTCTCAGAGAGAAGAGCAGACAAACGGCATGCAGAGGACTCGCTGAACGTCCTAAGGAAAATAGACAAGTCAAGAAAGGAAGAAGGACAGACAGGAGAAACAAGAAATGAACAGCGTGTAGGCGGGAAACTGGAAGAGATAAAAAGATGGCTGTTTACTCCAAATCTTATCTTATCATTACCTATCTATCTATCCTTAATCTATCTTTAATCTATCTATCTATCTATCTTTAATCTATCTATCTATCCTTAATCTATCTATCTATCTTT
>NW_027165993.1:0-224 GCF_002600585.1 Cystoisospora suis
AGAGCTTCAGATGAGACTTCGAAACAGAGGGGGCTCGCCACCACCCCTGACCCCAAAAGCGGCTCTCGGAGAGGCTGCGGGCAGTGGGGTCAGCCGAGACATTCCACCGCCACCTCCACCTCCCTCCCTTCCCCTCCCTGCTGGGATTGCAGAGATGCCACTCCCCCCACCACCGCCAGCAGCATTTGCTCCCCCGGCGTCGCCAGGGCCTCAGATGCCGTCGT
>NW_027165994.1:0-201 GCF_002600585.1 Cystoisospora suis
CTCAGGTCAACCAGACGGATATTAGAGAGAAGCGCTTGTATTTGCGGCCTTTTGTATGCCACCGTGAATTGCAGTTCCTGGTCTGGGAAAGAACGTACACTCTTCTTGCCCAGTCATCCTACATCCATTGTATTCTTGGAGCTTCAGGAGTGATGGCGTAGGAGCAGAGGTGTGACTGAGACAGGGGCTCCTTGTAGTGTT
>NW_027165995.1:0-292 GCF_002600585.1 Cystoisospora suis
TCTATCTTCAGCCTATTTATCTCTATATATTCTTTCCCTGTATACCTGCATGTGTATATATATGTACATCTGCGCGAGTCTCTCTCTCTCTATATGATGTATGAAATGCAGTACCGAGTATGCGTGCATACATATATGTATGTATATATAGATATATACAGGCACTATGGTGTTGTCTATGTAGACACGTGTCCAGCTATCATTTGGCTAGTTGGTGTCTAGACATGATGTATGTCCAGCATTCTCCTGATGAGGTGTCCCTTTGTATCGGAGAATGCTGGACATACATCAT
>NW_027165996.1:0-224 GCF_002600585.1 Cystoisospora suis
TCCTCCTCCTTCTCCTCCTCATCTGCATAGCTTCAGCCGGGTTCTTCTCTGCGATCAGATCAGAATTATCGACATACGTATATAGAGAGAGGCGAAGATCTGTCTACATCCGAGCGTACGGGTTCGAGTCCGGTGAGGTCTTCAAACCATCTGCATCGATACAATGGAGATTCTACCTAGTTCTTCTGTGAACTATGTAGACTCTCTCTCACTATATATATATA
>NW_027165997.1:0-220 GCF_002600585.1 Cystoisospora suis
CCCCTGTGCGCGTCTGGACATGAACCTAGACGCCGCACTAAACGAGAGGGAAAAAGTCCTGCCACATGCACCTTCAAAGAAAAGTAACCTTGCTGGGAACGATCACTTACTCGGAGAGTGTAACTGAAGCCGTAATGACCAAAATTTCCCGCTTAGGGAAGCGGCGCTCACTGCCGCGGCCGTACGAAACAGGATGACCCCACCGCGGAGCCCTGCCTTG
>NW_027165998.1:0-897 GCF_002600585.1 Cystoisospora suis
TTGGTGTAACCAGAGTACACAGTTCGGAGCTCACCAACTAGCGAACGAAGAAAACTGGTGCATTGGGTGAGAGAAGGGAGTAGTCGTGCGGCGGTGAGTCAGAGGGGAAACCAGCACATGTGTGTGCGACGCTCGCCTGCAACATGACCGAGTGAACGAAGCTGGGTGGCAGCATGCCAATAATGGACGGCATACTAGTAGTAGGCGGCATACTATCAGCCAGAATTTCTCACTCCGTTTGAAAGTGACCGTTACTATGACCTGGCGCCGAAGTGCCGGGCTGCGGCCATTATCAAGAAGAAACACCCTGTGCAAGCTACATGACAGAAACAAAGGCATGCAAACCATCAACTAAAGTGACCAACGCGAAACCCTCTTCTCGCGTCGCCACCAACCACCATCGCTGCTTAAAAGATTGTCGGCATCTTTACTGCAATCCAGAAGCAGGAGTTATCTGGGACCTTTGAACGGTGTTGTCTTTTTTGCTGGGCTAGAGAGCCGTGATAGAGTGCATGCGTAAACGCTGGTGGTATGTATTTTCTGCATCGAGGCTCTGAATGAGTAGCAACCTTGGACAGACTTCCGGGGGTTGTCAACCAGCGCGTACAACCATTCACGTTCTGTTCAGTCGTAGCCTAAGCTCCCCTCCTGTCACAGCGTTGGGAAGATCTGCGCCGACACGAGTTCTGTTCGCTCCACTGCTTCAAGAGCGACGAGCTGCGTGAATGGTCTGAACAGCTATGAGTATATGTACACGAGTCCGTTCTGGCGGACGGATCGAGCGAAGTGGAGCATGCTGGGGACACCCAGGAGGTAGTGCGTTGTCCGCGACAGCTTGGAGTTAGTCAGTCTCCTGGGACATCCCGGAGGTAGTGCGTCGCCCCGGACACCCAGGAG
>NW_027165998.1:984-1370 GCF_002600585.1 Cystoisospora suis
GAGGTAGCGCGTCGCCCCGGACATTCACGGTACAGTGCGCAGCCCCGGACAGCCGGCAGGTAGCGTGTCATCGGGACGTCTAAGAGGCAGCGCGTCGTCGAGGACATCCAGGAGATGGCGTGTCGCCTGCAACATCCAGGAGATAGCGTTTCGTCGGGGACGTCTAGGAGGTAGCGTGTCGTCGAGGACATCCAGGAGGTAGCGTGTCGTCGGGGGCATCCAGGAGGCAGCGCATCATCGTCACTCCCCGGTGGTAGCGTGGTGCCGCGTAGGTAGCGTCTCTTCGTCGAGGCACCGCACCGTCGCGGCCATCCACGAGGTAGCGTTCCGCCGGGGACGTCCAGCAGGTAGCGTGTCGTCGCAGGCACCCAGGAGGTAGCGAATTG
>NW_027165999.1:0-299 GCF_002600585.1 Cystoisospora suis
ATCTTTGATTTGTTGAAGATATCGAGACTGCATGGAGCGTCGGGCAAAATAGGATTTCTCAACTTCTAGAAGCTAATCACATACACATACGTAAGACACTCCAAAAGAGAAGAAAGACTCATCATAGATAGGTAGATAAACGATAGATATCTTTCATTCCTTTCTTCTCTTCTTTCTATGTTTCAGCTTCACTTAACTCTCCTCATCATCTTGTTTAGAACGGTGTATTCAAAAAAGAGAGAGGAAGGAAAGAAACGCATGCACTCATGCAAAACTGAAGAAGATAGAGAAGAAGAGAA
>NW_027165999.1:394-843 GCF_002600585.1 Cystoisospora suis
ATATATGTATCTATATCTATGTATTCATATAGGCTGAGAAACCAATGTATATACATAGATATCTATACAAATGAATAGATAATATTATAAAAACATATAGAGGCCACTGCATGCATGCGTGCATCTATTTTCATTCGATCTGCATGCGTGCAGTGATCATCCGGTCTATTTTGTGTATAATTTGAACAGCAAAAAGGTGAGTGAAAAGTTGAGAGCGGAAAACTTCCTCTTCTTCTGCAACTTTTGTGTCTTTTCTAAAACTCCTCAAAAGCAGAGAGTGTAGATTTCTTTCTCTCTCTTTCGCTTTCTCCCTCTCTCATACCCGTGACTGCAGAGAGTGGATGAAAGACCGAAGTCTCTGATTCTCTTCTTCAAGGGATTCGGAGGCTTCTCTAGGAGGAGGCTCGGAGAGAAGCTGTTGAATAGACGGATGAGAAGAAGAAGAAGAG
>NW_027165999.1:1149-1366 GCF_002600585.1 Cystoisospora suis
TCAATCTATGTTTTATGTCTGTTTCTTCTTCGTCTATCTATGTGGAGTATAGGAGATGACAGGACGTGTCGGGTCCTTACCTATAGGAAAGAGAACCTGATTAACGACTACATTGCTGCAGTCGATCTTCTGTTTGGCGAGCTCTTGAACGAGTCTCTCCGTCTCGTAAACACTTAGGAACTCAGGAATACACACACACACAAATGTCGTGTGCGCC
>NW_027166000.1:0-290 GCF_002600585.1 Cystoisospora suis
GAGAAAGAAAGAGAAGATACTTCCAGCGCTTTAACAGAAACAGCAGAGAAGTCTCATCGACACTGTGTACATGTACACCTCTATGGAAGCATCTAGATATCTCTCTCTATCAGATATAGATAAAGATAAGATTCTTTCCCGAGCGGAGGAAGACGCGGCAGACCAACAAGCTCATCTGTCGAGACACTTGAACAGGTACGTAACGTGTAGATAGATCTCGAGATATATATACTAGATATTTCTATACATAGGACCCTACATCTCTACAAGAAAGAGCTTGAATATATATA
>NW_027166001.1:0-217 GCF_002600585.1 Cystoisospora suis
CCCTGTTGGTGTGTGTCTCTCTCTCGATCCCGTCTCTTCTCCTTCGCTGCCGTCTCCCCCCCGTCTCTCTCGTCAGCCGAGGAGGAAGAAGAGGTCTCCTCTGTTGCATGCAGACCTCCTAGAGCACCCTGTGTTCCATGCACGACGGAGCCGAAGAGAAAAGAAGCAAAATCTTCGAAAGGCTTTATCGTGAGAAACGCTGTACCACCCCCCCCCC
>NW_027166002.1:0-228 GCF_002600585.1 Cystoisospora suis
GATAGATTTAAGATAGATAGAGGAGCGTGGGGGAGGTAGGTAGCTTACTCTCCGTCAGCTGCTTGTCGTTCATGAGCTAGAGCACTGAGAAGACACTGCATAACAAGGTCAGGATCTCCAGCGCCAACAGCTTTATCCATAGCAATGCCTATCTCTGCTAGTTTCAGTAGCATCTTCACTTGCTCCTATACACACATACAAGTGATCGAAAGAAGAAAGAAAGAAAGA
>NW_027166003.1:0-123 GCF_002600585.1 Cystoisospora suis
AAGAAAGAAGAAAGGAAAGGTTACAAAGGAGAAGGAAAAAAAGCAAAACTTTCTTTGTCTTGTTCAGCATCTCATTCATCACACTTTTACAGACTTTAAACCTCTATACATCTATACACTAGA
>NW_027166003.1:601-821 GCF_002600585.1 Cystoisospora suis
TCTGTCTTTCTGTGCGTTTGTGCTGACTTGCTTCTGTGTTAGTTTCATCGTGAAGAGCTTGTAGAGACAGCAGAAGAGTGTGGAAGGAGCCCTCGATGACCCGGAGCAGTAGGGCTCTGCATGCTGTGCGTATTGGGAGAGCTCGTCAATCACCTCCGGAACCGTTTTCAACTCATGTAAAGACTTAAAATACTCCGAAGCTAAAATATTCGCTGCGGGA
>NW_027166004.1:0-367 GCF_002600585.1 Cystoisospora suis
GTGCAGCTGCGGGCAGAAACCACGCCCGCGTCCCCCTGCCGGTCATCCCCTTTCGTCATCCCTGTCAGGGGCCCTGACACCTAGTCGGGCACGGCTGGCCGGACAAAGTCCTGCGGCCTGCCTCCTGCTCTTTTGGCCCAAATTGATAGCTTCTATCAGCGACCACCCGGTAGTGAGTTCGTTTTGGCCAACACAGCGAAGCGCTGTGGTCGCCCTCCTCAGAACTACTTTTTGGGCGGAGGGGATCACCCCGCACTTCACAGCTAGCAGTTACACGTGGACACTCCTTTCACTTCAGTTCCAGTTCTACTTCGGCCTTTCACAGCTCTAGCAACAGCGTTGCGCTCTTCAAGCAGCAAGAATATCA
>NW_027166005.1:0-276 GCF_002600585.1 Cystoisospora suis
AAGAAAAGAAGAGAAGAGGAGAACCCCCAAGAGTGCTTTTCTATCAGAAGTATCTAAGTTGGTAGTTGAATGCGTCGAAGTATATCGAGACATCGTCTCTTCTTCGGTAGAGTCCTTCCTAGCCAAGCTCTTCCGAATTGATATAGAGTAATACGAAGGCAAACAGGTTAGCTAGAGAATGCGATCATAGAAGCAAAGGTGCGTGCCTCCTTCTTTCTCTGTCTGTACACTCCACATTATCAGTATGCTGACCAGAAGAGAAGAAGAAGAAAAGCA
>NW_027166006.1:0-601 GCF_002600585.1 Cystoisospora suis
GTCCATGCATGCGTCTGTTCCAGGAGAAAGCCTGTTGTTTCTTCTTTTTCTTCTTCTTCAGATCATCCGAATATCATAAAGTTCATTGATTTCTTTGAAGATCGACACTTTTTCTACGCCGTTCTTGAGCTCTGTGATGGAGGCGAGCTTTTCCATGAGATTGTGAAGCGTCGACATCTTACCGAGCAGGATGCCTCAGTCTTCTGCAAGCAAATGGTTTCGGCTCTTGCCTACCTCCATGAGAGGGGTATTGTTCATCGAGACGTCAAGGTACAAGTCAGGGCTAGGATCGTAACTCAGAATCCTTCACGACCATTCAGGTCGTCTTTCAGATGTCTCTCAAGGGGCGATAGATCTTAGGAAAGTATTATGGAAGGCGTTTCATGTCGTAACGCAGTGCAGGGTTATGGTGGTGACGGTGTACGGACTCGGTCTTACGATATCAGCTTAGATGACTGGGGGAGGAAGATGTGAGATAGACGTCGGGCTCATTATCATAACGATGGTGTAGAGACTCGCTCTTATGATAGGAGGTGTATCTTTTTCTCCCTGGTAGTCCTGCAGGCTGGGGTGGAATGCGGCGTTCCTTTCGAATAGGATG
>NW_027166007.1:0-146 GCF_002600585.1 Cystoisospora suis
TTCTACCACTAGACCACAAACGCCTGCTAGACCCCGCAACCAGTGCACCCACTAGGTGTACATACAGTGAATATACATCGTCCTCTCGATATTTACATATCTACAGACTCTATGTATCCATTCATATATATGTATCTATATGTGTG
>NW_027166007.1:512-836 GCF_002600585.1 Cystoisospora suis
CGAATGAGCAAGGGAATGAATTACCTTAGCGGACATTCCGAAATCAATAAGCTCGATAGGAGAGTCAGGATTCTTGTTCTTGAAGAGGAAATTCTCCGCCTATATAGAGGAACAAGAAGCGAAGGCAAAAAGACTCTTATGAACGTCAACAAGCTAATATTCGACACTTGCCCCATCATAGAAAGACTGATGAGTTGAAGAGTTCTTAACAGGGATCAAAACAAGCACTGGAAACAGACTCTTCCTACTAAAAGTGGAGGAAGTCTCTAGGAAGAAGGAGAGACAGCGCAGACAGACATGAAAGACAAACAAATCCGAATGGAG
>NW_027166008.1:0-342 GCF_002600585.1 Cystoisospora suis
TCTCCCTGCATGAGCAATCGACGGAATTGTACTGTCGTGGCCTCCTCTAGGTCGTGCAAGTATGTCTAAGCAGCCGCACCCCTTCCACGGTTTTCTTGTCGTGTAAGCCGGCAGCTGAGACATGAACCCGGAACGCCCACGTGCGCCTCGCAGTCGCTGTAGCAAGGGGTAGGCGTGCGGACGTGACCGACGTAGAGCCCGAGTGGCACGGACTCATCTAAGGAGCTGAACCCTTTCGGTCGCCAGTAGGTCGACTGAGAGACGTGTTTGTCCATACAAGACTGTGGAGCTATCCCCTGTCCACATTATTCTGACTGGATTGTCTGCACTCGTCCAGCGTGG
>NW_027166009.1:0-229 GCF_002600585.1 Cystoisospora suis
ATATCTATGTATCTATCTATATAGATACATAAATAGATAAATATAGATATAGAAAGAGAAGCGAGCCTGAAGAAGGCTCCATATGTATGTACATATATGGATTGATATGTCTCTCTGTAGATCTCTGTATTGATGTTTCTATGTCTACATATGTATCGATTGATATATCTCTGTATAAATGTGAATATGTATAGGCATAGTTGGGATATCGAGCAGGGTAGGGGGTGTG
>NW_027166010.1:0-232 GCF_002600585.1 Cystoisospora suis
CCTTTTTCTTTTCAAACATATCATCACGAAGAAACGATCCTATCATATTCTTCTTCTTCATCTTTACCATCCAAGCTCTCCTCATGTCCTTCTTCTTATCCTACATCGACTCTCGTAAAAGGAGAACCTCTACACCCTGATAGAGGGCAGAGAAAGGCACTCCCCTCCTTGGAATCACATCTCTTCACAGTAGACAACAACGTCATTCCTAGAAGGAGGAGAAGAAGAAGAA
>NW_027166011.1:0-319 GCF_002600585.1 Cystoisospora suis
TTCACGTGGGATTATTTCACATGACAATGGCAAAGTAGAAAAGAATCTTCTCTCTGAAAGAAAGCCGCAGCGAGGAGTTTGTGAAGATACAAGAAGGAAAAATAGAAAAAATGAAATGGGGGCGGTCTTTTCTTCAGTTGGCCTACACGGCGCTTCTATTGTACGTACAGGATCTACAAGTCATCTTGATGATGAAGAGGTACTGCTGTTCTCCGCCTCTCACAGAAAATCTCTTGTCTCTTTCTCACCTACGAAGATATATATATGTGCATGTATCCATATACACATCCACGAGCAAGCATATCTATCTATCTATCTA
>NW_027166012.1:0-265 GCF_002600585.1 Cystoisospora suis
AGAAAGAAAGAAAGAAAAGCTAACCTGTTAGCTGTCCTAGGTAGACAATCGATGCGATTTATAAGCCATATCACCTGTGCATCGATACATCATGTATTCAACAGAAAGCAAGAAAGAAAAAACGGCCAAAGAATGAAAGAAAGGGTAGAGCAAGTAAACATTCTCCATTCATTCAGACGCTTTTCGAACCAGCCGCAGACAAACAGAATTTCGAAAGAGAAGAAGAGAAAACGAGAGACACATAGACGAAGAAGGAGAAGAAGAA
>NW_027166013.1:0-241 GCF_002600585.1 Cystoisospora suis
GGGTGCCACAGCATGGCGTCCCAACGGCCTTGGTGTCGGACAACGGCCCTCACTTCGTGGCTGCAGTGCTACGTGATTTCTGTGTGAGTATGGTACAAAGAAATTATACAGCACTCCGTACTACCCTAAGGGCAACTCGATCGTCGAGACCTTCATGAGGACTCTCCGAAAGGCGTTGGCTGCTGTGGTAAATAAGGAGGGCAACAACTGGGATACTAACCTGTCGGCCGTGGCGTTGGCG
>NW_027166014.1:0-180 GCF_002600585.1 Cystoisospora suis
GATATGTATGTATGAAGATGTATTCTAATCTCTTCTCCTATGATAGGTGAAGAGCTGTCTTCACACCCCCACCCTCCGTGACGGCTACGATACTTCCAGCAGAATTCACACAAAACTCCTCAGGACAATCGATTTCCTAGACATCTCTATACAGGCATTTTGTCTATCACCCACCTATCT
>NW_027166014.1:639-916 GCF_002600585.1 Cystoisospora suis
GAAAGATAGGTAGAAAGAAAGAAGCGACCAAGTCATCACTCCTCCTCTCTAGTTATGGTCATTATGAGGAGGGAGTCTATTCTTCCTCTTTCCCGTATACATGCAGCACACGTCACCTGACTTTCTCGCTTATTTGCAAACAGAAAAGAGAGGTAGGAAGCTCCATACCTCACACATACACTTGCCACACATCCATTCAAGAGACATACATACAGGTACATACAGATATATACATAGACGGGCAAGTGTATATCTCTGTACGTACCAAAACAGTAGA
>NW_027166015.1:0-234 GCF_002600585.1 Cystoisospora suis
AGATCGATAGATATAGATACATATAGGCGTGGAGATACTGAAGAGTGATAAAGAGAGGAAGATCATTTGGACTAGAAGGAGGCTTGTGTGTCGGTCATACCTCATATGATCTAGAGGGAGAACTCCGTTCACTACTAGATGATGCCTCGTTAAAATACGACGAGGAAATACCAAACCTAACCGAACACTCACAAAGAAAGAAAAAGAGAAGAATCTCCCTCAAGTTTCTTTCTT
>NW_027166016.1:0-293 GCF_002600585.1 Cystoisospora suis
CACATGCATGCATGCATGCAGGTAGACATGTGATACCAGCTCAGCTTTTCCTCCAGGGACTAAGGCCGAGAAGACCGTTTGGAATTCTTGATTCACACGAGCAAAGGAGTGAAGAATGGCTTTCTGTTTGCGGCGAAGGAGAATCTTGAGTTGCTCTTCAACAGCTTCCTGAGCTCTCTGTTGCTGTTCCTGTCGGTGCTTCAACTCTAAATGCTCGTCTTTACACACAGTCGCAGTTCGCATGCGTACACACATGCAATCATCACACAGTACACACATATATACAGAGAGAG
>NW_027166017.1:0-172 GCF_002600585.1 Cystoisospora suis
TATAGATATATATATGTATGTATTCAGAAACTCCTAGATACTGATACATCTACCCATTACATGTAGAGGGTCGTGGTGTGTGGTGGTTGATGTGTGGATCAGAGAAGGGTATGGAGACTTTCCTTTCTCGAACTCCATCTCTCTCTTCCTCTATCTTTCTGTCCTTCCGTCT
>NW_027166017.1:570-806 GCF_002600585.1 Cystoisospora suis
ATATATATATGTATATGTATTGTGTGGGTGTATCTGCTTGGATATATGGAAGTTCACACAGACTGGTATATCTGGAAAGTGTATATTTGTATAGATACGTAAGTGTACCTGCGTGTACTCCTGTGTGAGAGGTGTGTACTTAGAGAGAGTTGGAAAAGAACTTCTTTGTGCTGGGGCTTCAGTAGATCGGCGTCGATATATAGAGATAGATGTATGTGCTATATGTGATATCTGTG
>NW_027166018.1:0-234 GCF_002600585.1 Cystoisospora suis
GGCGGTCGGAGCCCCGCTCTCGATACGCCGCCGACAACTACGGGAGTGTTGCGTTAGTTTTGAACTTTTCTCTTCAAAATTTTGAGGACTATCGAGATCGGCTATTATTAAAATGCTGAAACAATTTACATAGAAAAAACTGAGTCCGTTTTCCCTCTAGTGGTCGGCGGCGCCGAGTGGCGTCGCAGGGTGCCCTGCCGCGGCGACTGCAATCGTCATCGAGTGGGTCCGGCG
>NW_027166019.1:0-123 GCF_002600585.1 Cystoisospora suis
TTTCCTACTACCTTTTCGAGCTCCTTTCTTTAGAAATTTTCATAGCTTTCTCAACTTACCATCTGTAACGGAAAGTTTATGCAATCGCATCTCTCAAGCATCTCTCTTCTCTGTCTCTTTCTT
>NW_027166019.1:664-816 GCF_002600585.1 Cystoisospora suis
CTTTCTCTTCTTCTTCATTCTTTTTTCCTGAGAACCTTGGAAGTGACGAGAAGGAGCAAAGATGTCTGGAGAAGACTTAGGAGAGTTCTTCTCTCTTATGGACACCCTCGTCTTTGATCTAGGGGTTGAGGTAGGCGAGAGGGGTGGTGTAC
>NW_027166020.1:0-244 GCF_002600585.1 Cystoisospora suis
ACTCCTGGCATTCTTCCCCTTCTGTCTATACACCCGACGCTTCTCGTTGTTGTGAGAAGGGAGGGTGACGGACGGAAAGAAGGAGCATTTTCTCCCATGAAAGAAGATCCAAGAAAGAAATGAAATGCAGCTGTAGAAGATGAAGAAGAGGATCTCTTGCCATCTCGAGAAGAAAATTTTCGACTTCTTCTTTTCTTCTCTTCTAGATCGGTGGAAAGGAGACAGGAGGAAGAAGAAGAAGAAC
>NW_027166021.1:0-1064 GCF_002600585.1 Cystoisospora suis
AGATAGATAGATAGATAGACGTCATTTTGGAGAGTGGAGACCGAAGTCGGGAGTTCTTCCAGAGGATAGAGACGAGAACATGAGACACACACACTGATTCGCTAGATAGGTTATTGTTGTCTAGTGAGGAGCACTCCGAATATAAGCCGGGGGTGGGTCCGCTGGATACCAACACCGCGTGGTCTCCTTGCTCTCTCTCTTGGCCAATGAGAGAAGACCCAGGCGTAGACGATGTAAAGAAGGTGAGGTGGACGAAGATGAAGGTTCTCTTCTCTTCTGTGTGAGACGAAGTCTAGTGAGAATCTTGCTTGTAGGCACCGCTCTTCAGTGGGTGATCTTCCCTCCTCTACTTGCTTCTGTCCCTGTGCATTAGCTAGCTAGCTAGCTAGCTACGGCTACTAGTACGACTACTACGACAAGGGTGTAGTAGGGCATATGTACATATAGGAGGAGAGCGGAGACATCCGATGTGAGAGTGGAAGTAGAAGAGCTTTCTTCCTTTTTGAACTCCCATCTGTACATACGCGAGAATGCATTTCCACGTCGCGCTTCCTTCTCTATCCCCCGACTATCTCTCTCTATAGAAATACGTACCTACCTACCTATCTATTGATCTCTCTATCTGTCTATGTATCTGTCTATACATAGATGGTCATATATAAGCATGTAGATGTGTCGTAAGAGTTTCCGGATGAATATGAGAATGTCCATGTAGCCTGACGCAAGAATCGGAAGATCTAGAAAGCCTTCTGGAGGAGAAGAAGAAGAAGGAGAAGATAAGAAGAGAAGAAGAAGAGAAAGGAAGACGAAGAAGGATGAGATAGAAAACTTACATGCGCCGCCTCCTTCTCTACCAGACGACCTCTGCATCTCCTGGAGTCCCACGAAAAAGAAGAGAAATGAGCAGAAAGAAAAGAAGAAGATGAAGAAGAGGGGAGTTAAGAAAGAAAAGAAAGACCTTCGTCCCTTGCTTCACATACTCAGTCTGCATCCATATACTGCATATATGTACATATATGCGCTAGAATACACGTATATATATATATATATATATGTAGAGATGT
>NW_027166021.1:1165-1380 GCF_002600585.1 Cystoisospora suis
GAAGAAGAGACGTTATTTCATACATAAATAGGTACCTGCTAGAAGGACGTGAATATACGTGGAGAGACAGAAGGTAGATAGACACGGAGATAGCCAGGGGGTATGGACAAAGAGCTATCCACATTGATAGATAGCTATACAGATATGGGAACAACGTAGATACAAATATATATTGCAAGTAGGTGTATGCTACTAGCTATAGATAGATAGATAGA
>NW_027166022.1:0-202 GCF_002600585.1 Cystoisospora suis
GAGATCGATCAACTGCATGCATGCATGCTCTTCTTTATTTTTTTCTTACTTTCTAAGATAGGTATGAGGGCGTTCCCCACTCCGCAGCCTATATCAACGAGCAGCCGCCGACTCTCTGGCCGATTAGAAACTAAACTCTTCTTCTTCTCCTCTTGCATTTGAAGACTCTTAATCTCTGCAATCTCTCCTTCTCCTTCTTCTA
>NW_027166023.1:0-312 GCF_002600585.1 Cystoisospora suis
CCTGCCCGAAGAGCCAGCGGAGAAGGTTGCATCACAGCCGGTACCTGCCGTCAACGATGGCCCGGTGCGAATTGTTGTGCGGGACACATTCGAGGACATGGTTTTGAAGAGTGACAAGGTACGAAGTGTGTGGTGATCAGTATTGTCAGGAGATTGGACAGGTGGGGCCCATGCTCCCCCCCCTCGACTTGCCGTGGCTCCAAGGTTTGAGAATCCCGGTGCCGTTGGCGTGTGAACGTTTACTTGTGTCAGGATGTGTTGCTGGAGGTGTACGCGCCCTGGTGTGGCCACTGCAAGAAGCTGCAGCCTGTT
>NW_027166024.1:0-282 GCF_002600585.1 Cystoisospora suis
GAACTCCAGAGTGGAACGAACCAGAGGACTTAAGTGAATAGATCTGATCTCTCTAAGTGTCCCGAACCGACTGTGTTGACGGAGGATATCCGAGGTCCCCCCGAAGAGGATTAGACTAGCTTCGAGGCGGACCGAAGGAGTGACCTCGGCCCTTTGGCCCCCTTTTTTCGGTTACGTAGTAGATCGCCACAATCATTGGCACCAGCGGACCTGCCTCCTTCAGCCGATCTGGACCTAGGACTCGTAGCCACGACAGCTGCTTGGTGTTTGACCTCCAAGTAT
>NW_027166025.1:0-286 GCF_002600585.1 Cystoisospora suis
ACCTATATAGACATATATATATATATATATATCTGTCTCTTTCTCTGTATATCTCTATATCTTTGAGTGTATCCTTAATTTTTGACGTCTCCCCATTGTTGTAATTCTTGTATGTTTGCATGCGTTCTCTTTCAGATTTCGCAATGATTTAGAGGAGCTGTTTACTTTAGATAGCCATGCGTATCAAGACTTGATCGATGAGCTTGACGAGACTCTTCTCTTCTTCTTCTTCTTTTTATGTATGAAGAGTAGTCCATACATATCTCAACAGATGTATCGTTGTCTC
>NW_027166026.1:0-314 GCF_002600585.1 Cystoisospora suis
CCAGTTTCCTGAGAGAGGAGAAGTCGAAGGATTACTAATAAGACACCTCCCAAGCGAGAGAGCACTCGCAGCAGTAGCAGCAGGAGGAGACGCCAGCCCTTCAGATCGCAGTCTTCTTCTTTTGCATGCATCTTCATCTTCATCTCCAACAAGTCGTCGGGGCAAATGTGGGGGATTTTCTCGTCGCACTTCTTCTTCTTCTTCCATTGCAGCGGCCGCGGCTTCGGCGGCGTCGCCTCTTCTCTCCTTTGATTCGAATCCTGTGCAAGAAATTCTTATTCGATCGTCACACCCCTCTCCTCCTCCTCCTCTTC
>NW_027166027.1:0-217 GCF_002600585.1 Cystoisospora suis
ATATAGATATAGATATGTATATACATACATAGAGTGATCCCTCCAACGACTCCCCCGATCTACACAGACAGGCATAGGTATGTGTTTTGTCTCTATTTCTTAAAATTCGATCTTTCTTTAATTTATCTTCTATCTATCTGTGTGTGACTGTGGGGATTGTATTTGGTAAGCTCTTTGCATGCGTGTGCTTTTTCTCCTTCTCCTCTTGCTGCTCCTC
>NW_027166028.1:0-207 GCF_002600585.1 Cystoisospora suis
TTTGCCTTTTCTTCTTCTTCTTGTGCTAGGGTGTTTTCTTCTTCTTCCTATCTATATCTTGGCTGAACGCCCTCATCGAGAGGTGTATACTCTCTTAGATATGTGTAGTGCTGTAAATAAAACCTCCAAGGTCACCGTATGGACCATGTACGGAGCCTCATGGATCTTCTCATGTATGATCTACTTCGCTATCTATCAGTACTGGAC
>NW_027166029.1:0-248 GCF_002600585.1 Cystoisospora suis
CCCCCCCCCATTCGTTTACTTAGTTCGCTTCATTGTGAGCCACTTGTAAAGATGAAACGAAGCAAAGAATCAAAGACTCATCACTCGTAGGCATTCTAGAGATGTGTTAGACATGTATCGACTTCGGTCGATGCCTCCCTCTTCTGCCTAACAGCATGGTTGGATGTTATGTGTGTCTCTATGGAAGAGGTCGTAGCGGGTGGATGAGTAGAGATGCTGGATAGTTTTCTTTCTTTCCTTCTTGTTCT
>NW_027166030.1:0-217 GCF_002600585.1 Cystoisospora suis
TATGATAACGTACGCTGCGATAACCTCTATGTACATCCATAACCATACTTGACGCTCTGTGTCTGCGGGAGTGTCCGTAGGATGAGAGGTTCATACATACATAGATACCTCAGCTCCCAGGGCTTTTCCCCGACTTCTGCTTTTTGAAAGAAACGAATAGACGTTGGGGAATCAGCCTCATTCTCGCCGGCACTCGGACATTCAGTTCACGATGGAT
>NW_027166031.1:0-358 GCF_002600585.1 Cystoisospora suis
ATTGCAAAATCCTGACAAAGGGCAGTTGCAGAGGTCCGGTAGCTGCAGCTAAACGTCCCCCTGACCGAAGGCAATCAGGGACCCTGGGTTATTTCACTTCAGAGGTTTCGGGCACAATCTGGCAGGGTGCCAGCAGTGGCAGGACTACGTGAGGGTTGAACCTCGGAAGCGCAAATCATTCTCCGAAGTGCCGACGACAACAGCATTTGTGTTTCTTGTGTCTTGGTGCGACCGGCTTTACGTGATGCGACGGTCTTTGCCCTTCAATATCACGTGAGCAGAAGAGCTCTTAGCAGTCAATTGCGTCTGCTATAGTGCCTGAGCTGCCGCCCACCGTGTCCGGTCACAAGAGCGTCAG
>NW_027166031.1:658-962 GCF_002600585.1 Cystoisospora suis
GGGGACACCCAGGCGGGGATCGGGAAACAAGAGACTGAGGACCTGCCTAGGAGATGCATACCGCTCCTAAGGGAGCCTGAACTAGCGGATAAAAGAATAAGAAGAAAACAGGATGCAGGAAAAAGCCCGAAACACGGGGGGAAAGCTCCTTCCAATCGCGGAAGAGCCAACACAGGCATAGCCGACAAGACACACCACGCACGCCGAGAGGCGACCACGATAAATGCAGGGAAAATCAGAACCTGTCATCCACGATTTTCTCTCACTGGTGGGGGTGGGCATTTCCCTGCTTCTCTGGCCATTC
>NW_027166031.1:1329-1704 GCF_002600585.1 Cystoisospora suis
CGAGCCCATTGAAAAAGAAGAACAGCTTTGTGTCGTCATCGACCCTCTTCGCCCGTAGCACCACCTTTTCGAAGGCGTTGATGTACTCCCGCGGTTTTCCAGGCGTCATCTGGAATAGCTCTCAAAGGACGTCCCAGCGGGAACTTGTAGAGATGAATCTCTGACGCGAAACAGAGAAAAAGTCCTATAATGTCTTTGGTCGCTCGCTCTGCAGGCTCGCCTTCAGGAAACTGCTATATAAGAGCTTTGATTCGCCCACCAGAAAAAGAGACTCTTCTCGAACACGCAATTCCTCCGACTCAATTGCCCCCTCGTTGGGGGACTCCTCACACTCAGGACAGAAAAGTTGGAGGATCGCAACGTCTGAGCTGCCAC
>NW_027166031.1:2050-2397 GCF_002600585.1 Cystoisospora suis
ACAAACCACGCCAACAGCATACGCAGCACTCCGGACTCACTGGTGACTCGCACCAACCACCGTGAAGCACAACACGACGCATCACGCGGAGGCGCGTCGCAGGGGTTACAACCGGAGCTCCTCCCTCGGTCCGGCCGATAGCCGGATTTTCCCTAGGGGTTGCGTTTTCGCTTTACGCCACCCGTTTCTGGCACTCCGACCACTACCCGGAGTTTTTCGTCGACGGTCACTGAAACGCCTTTTCATTCACACGTGCCGCAAAGGAAACACTAAAAACTAGTTCTCCACAACCCTCCTCCTGCCGTACAGCTCCGGCGTCTCCTTGCGGCCGTCGTGCGCCACCGCCG
>NW_027166032.1:0-203 GCF_002600585.1 Cystoisospora suis
CTTCTTCTCCTTCTTCGTCATCTTTACCTCGCCTAGAGCAGAGAGGCGATAGGCCGGTGGATTTAGTGTTGAGCTGTGTGGACAACTTTGCTGCGAGGATTACGATAAGTCAGGCATGCAATGAAGCGGGTAAGATCAACACCTCTCTCATATTCTCTTAAAAGGACAAAAAGAACACAATGCATGTCTCCTGCTCTCTCTCT
>NW_027166033.1:0-208 GCF_002600585.1 Cystoisospora suis
AAGCATTTTCAACAGTCTTCTCCGAGCTGACATCCTGTCCAGGGTGTGGAGAGACTCCCCGCGTCGACTGCTTATGCGAATGGGAGATGTGGAAGAAAAGCACTTGCGCGGCGGAGTGTTTAAGCCGGCCAAGGAAAAACCCGGCGATGCACTTACATTCGGTTCTTGGAAAAAGTCGGCTGCGCGAACCCTGGCAATCCGAGCCGTA
>NW_027166034.1:0-342 GCF_002600585.1 Cystoisospora suis
GCAATGCCCGGGGGGGAATGACAATAGTAACAGTGCCTTGATGAGATATGATAACCACGTACTTGTATGGGGGAAGACCGATGCCCCTCTGTCTTCTCAACAGCTTCTCTTGAGAGGATGCAAACTCAGGAATACAGAATGGGCCCTAGGACTAGTTGTCTATACAGGCAAAGAAACCAAAATTCAAATGGTAAGACAGATGAATGATCATGAAGATGGAAAGGTATGAGGAAGAGGAAACATGGAAGAGGAAGAACAAGAGACGGAAAGGGAAATCATGTCATGTTCTCATCAGGATATGTCTCTCTTCCTTTCGGCTTCTCTCTAGATAGATAGATAGAT
>NW_027166034.1:930-1115 GCF_002600585.1 Cystoisospora suis
TATATATCTATGTATTGATCTACATCTATTTTGTAAGACGGCTATTTCACGTCGACTTTCGGGTTGTCCTTGTCGCCGTCTCTGTAGAGGTATGATGGCCGTACCTACATAGATACCTATCCATACACCTACATCCGCGCGAGCAATCCGACCACTCTTATTTGTCTATCTTCAATCAATCTATC
>NW_027166035.1:0-251 GCF_002600585.1 Cystoisospora suis
AGAAGAAGAAGAAGAGAGGTGTCTTTGAAATGTTCTGGAGAGAAGAGAGGAGTTAGTTGGTTTACAGAGAAAAGGAGAGACACGAGACAATACAGGCGAATGAAAACAGAAAGGAGAAGAAGGGAGAGAACATCTTAACTTCTGAAGAGAATCTCTTCCTTCTTCTTGCTTGACTCGATTACAAGGATCAAAAGACATTCTTCTCGAAAAAGGCTCCAAAAGAGATGTGGTCTTCTTCTTCTTTTTCTTCT
>NW_027166036.1:0-281 GCF_002600585.1 Cystoisospora suis
AACTAGGTACATAACTCCTATTTCTTTATGATTATTATATGCTAGAGGGTACACTTCATCAAATAACGGTACATAGGGGCTTCAGAAGTAGTGTTCCCTCGAATTAACGCAGTATCTTACTTCCTAGTACCTTTAGGTTCTATATTTGTTATTCAGAGTATAACCTCCGAGTTCGGTAGTGGTATGGGTTGGACAATGTATCCGCCTCTAAGTACTAGTCTTATGACCTTGAATACGGAATCCACTGATTGGATCAGTGTTGGCCTGATCGACGCGGGGTA
>NW_027166037.1:0-298 GCF_002600585.1 Cystoisospora suis
CCTCTCTCTATCTGTATGAAGGAATCATCGAGGTGTGGTATTTATTGCCCTCTCTCACCATAGCTTAAGAGGTGTGAATTCACTTTCGATGAGAGAGAAGAGCTGCTGGCAATTCTCATCTGCAAGAGAGAGAAGATCCTTCGTATATAAGACGGTCTTCAGGCTATCACGCGTGGGGAGACTTGAATGCCCTAGTAGCATCGCTAGCCTCTTCTGCTGTTCGAAGGTGCCGTAGTTCAAATTCTCTCCAAAATTCATTAGCATATCATCTCCCTGCTTCCTCTCTCTGATAGAAAGA
>NW_027166037.1:736-933 GCF_002600585.1 Cystoisospora suis
ATATATATATGTATGTATAGATCCCAGTGTAGACACATATACACACACCTCTATATTGAGAAGGAGAGAAAGGATGAAGAAGTTGGATAGCCTAGGTTAGCTGCTGAAGTCTACATACAAATTTCTCAAGGGCAGGGGCGAGTGCGTCAACATAACGAACCTCTTCTTTCATACATCTCCACATGCATCTTTTCCCC
>NW_027166038.1:0-252 GCF_002600585.1 Cystoisospora suis
AGATCATCTAGAAAAAGAAAGAGAAGATAATGACCCCGCCTCTTCCGCCTCATGTTGCCGTCGATCTGCCTGGGAGTGAAGATGGGTTTGTATTGTCGCTCCCTCAGAGAAGTACGAGTCATTCTGATAGGGATTATAGACAAGAAGTGATCGAATAAAGTCTTCTACGATATCTAAAATCGTTAAGAAGAAGCGATGCCGATGACCCGTTAGATCTTCTTTCTCACTATCTCCTCCTCCTCTTCTTCCTCC
>NW_027166039.1:0-231 GCF_002600585.1 Cystoisospora suis
AGAAAGAGAACAAGAAGAAAAAGGAAAGAAAGAAGACGCGGAGTAACGCAAACTCCTTTTTCTCTTCTGGGAAGAGGGAGATGAGAGAACTAACACTTTTTTCCCTAAAGCTTAAGAATCCTGTCTCACACTAATAGAAGGACCCTCATGAAGAGTTGAATGATGATGAACAGAAACAAAAGAACAAGCGAGACAGGGAAGAGAAAGTTTTCTTGTTCTTTTTCTTCCTCA
>NW_027166040.1:0-405 GCF_002600585.1 Cystoisospora suis
GTGCAACACGATGCGTGGAAGCTAGCCTCGACTTTGCTAATGACAGATAAAACCGAATCAAGCAAAGCTGAAGAGTCTAATGTTTCCAAAATGATAAAAAATAACTTTCTATGCAGCAATAAAGTTCACACAACACCCCACACAACTCCAAACCGTCTCCAAACACTAAAGCGCACTGCACGACGATTCCGCCAGCTGCTCGAACGGCTTCACGCTCGGAGCCCCCCACACAAGCCTCGACTCTGCCGAAACAACTAGAACATGAAAGCAATCCTGCCTGAACTAGTTAAACCAGAAGAACGTCTCCTTATCCATAAAAGAGTGTATATCTTCTTCTGTGTGAACGCTCGCCTCAGTTTCACGGTCGCGCTAGGCTCCCTAGCGCTGAGTCGAGTGTGGAATCGC
>NW_027166041.1:0-263 GCF_002600585.1 Cystoisospora suis
GTCAAAGCGCGGGCGTTACATCGGCTGTCGATCTGAACAGCCCCGGAGCCGAGCACTGCCGCACACTGCCCCTTTGAGCACGGGACTGCAACATGGGGGCTACCACCCCAGTATAACTGTTCGCTGTAACCTAGCGGTTTTTTAGAGATGCTGGAATCTGTGTGTCACTTCTTGTTTGAGCCTCGCGTCACCCCGGGGAATGTCGTGGTATGGCGTTCGCTGTTGTGGGGTGTAGCTTGATTCACACCGTGAGTGGTGGAAGC
>NW_027166042.1:0-426 GCF_002600585.1 Cystoisospora suis
TCATTTCCTCCTTTCCACTTTGCTTTCCGCTCCCGTGAAGACCAGGTTATTCGGTAACTCACATTCACAAACCATTCCGCATTCAACACCTTTCTCTGCCTAACTATCCTCCTTGCGCCAGATGCAATTTCGTCCCTCCTTTGTCACTTTTACCTCCAGCCAGGACTGGTGCCAGGAAGGATATTCCTGCAAGCATTTCGTCTTGGACACAGAAATGAATGAGTAGCTGGTTTCTGTACAAAAGTGAACCTATATGGACAGAGCGCTGTCCGCATTTCAGAGCTCCTCGATACTGCTATTCAACCGGCTATGCACTTCACGGTGAGATCAGCGGTGACGCGGCCTCGTCTGAGTGCTTAAAGGATTGCGTTCGCTCACTCTCGAGGAACATCCGTGTCATGCACTCACTCCACTCGGGGAGTCGGG
>NW_027166043.1:0-402 GCF_002600585.1 Cystoisospora suis
AAGTACACGTTCTTGGATCACTGTCCCCTCCATAGAATTCTTGCAAAGGGGGTGAGATCTTTCTTCAAACATCGGCCGTAATGATGCCAAGTGCTTAGCGACTTCTTTGTGAGCGCGTGTGCTGGGCGGCCGTCATCCTGCATTGTTCGCATGAAAAGAAGGGAGTCGGGGACCATATAGGGATAGGCTTCAACGCTCTGCCGATCTCTGCGTTCTCGGACGGTACCGACTGCAGCTGCTACCGAGGAGCCAAGCGAAGAGAAAATTTCTGTAGTGACGGTGTATGCGTGCTAGAGAGTGACCATTAACGTTTGGTGTGCCGCATATCTCTGTGATATGTTGAAAGCGTAGGACAATGCGCGTCTCTATCTTTGACCTCCACAGCCACCGAAGACGTCTGTT
>NW_027166044.1:0-203 GCF_002600585.1 Cystoisospora suis
ATATCTATCTATATATCCATATACCGATGTATGTACATGGATGTTGTACGGGGGGCCTGTATATTCTCATGTGTAGGAGCACTGCATAGAGCGGAGGTAACAAACCACACCGCAAGGTATACCTACGTATACCTATACATAGTTACAGACATATGCACATATATGCATATATATAGCGAGCGAAGGCTGTATAGTACGAGAAA
>NW_027166044.1:704-913 GCF_002600585.1 Cystoisospora suis
AGAGACTAACTACACAAGAGAGAAAGTTGAAGAAGCCATAGTTCCCTGTCACATAGAAAGAAACAGATGTACCTGAAAAAGAGAGGAAACGAAAGAAAAGGAATGACGAAAAGTTACGAAAGTTTGTTCTTCCTTAAGAAAGAAGCCAAAGAAAAGTCTGAGAAGAGGAAAACACCGACAGTCACTGGGTGTACATACACCTGAAGAAG
>NW_027166045.1:0-285 GCF_002600585.1 Cystoisospora suis
AAGAAAGAAAGAAAGAAAGTCACGTCACCATCGGCCTTCGTCACTTAGGGACAGAGAGTTTAGTTCTATAAAGAAAGAGAGACAGAAATGCATCTCGATAGATTGACAGCGATAGATGAAGAGAGGAAGAGAGACGATTGACGGGGGTGGGGAGATTTGAAGGGAAGAAGAATTAGAAAGCTGTAGTAGATGAATAGACCGAGAAGGGACGTACACAAGCACGACTAGAAAAGAGATTTCTAGATATGAGAAAGGGAGAACAAGAAAGATATGAGTCACATGTCG
>NW_027166046.1:0-296 GCF_002600585.1 Cystoisospora suis
TCTTCTTTCCTGTCGATACTCCTCCGGGGGGGGGTTTCACTGTCGACCCGAAGCTCTCCTTTCTCAATGTACGTCACACAAGTCCCTTTCCAGTGTACATACAGCAGGCGAGAGCTTAGCTTCGCCTTCTTCTATCGCATTCTCTCGCTCGCTCGCTCTCTCTGTCTCTCTCATTATAGATCGGGAGATTAATAAGTACACATGTCGATAGAAATTTCAAAGGCTTCAGTCTTCTTCTTCTCTACCATCCTCGATCGTAGTTCGATGCTATTCATGTAAATAGATAGATTAAAGAT
>NW_027166047.1:0-216 GCF_002600585.1 Cystoisospora suis
CATTCACTAGAGGAGCCGAAATCGACGATGAAGAGACATGGGCTTCTGCAACGCTCCCAGGAGGAGACACTGCATGCACTGAGAGATGTCTATTATTATGGCCTGAGATACTTGCCTTCCCTTGAGGGGTTGTAAGGCATGGCTGTAAGGTTGTGCTGCTGGGAGAAGCCGCAAGCACCACAGAAGGGATACGAGAAGAAGACTGACGTGAGGAAG
>NW_027166048.1:0-251 GCF_002600585.1 Cystoisospora suis
CTTTCGAATACATAGGGCTACCTAGACAACTGCGTGTCTGGGTGAGCTGACAAGGACGGCCTCCGTGTCTTTCTCGGGTCTGAATCGAGCGAGTTCGATGCTGCACCTCCTCCGGATTACAAGGGTGTGTACATGGAGACCAGTCTCCCCAGTCGCTAGCTACACAATCGACGGGGCATTGAAGCACTTCTTCACCTCCCGATCTCGATCCTAACAAGTCAAAGAAGAAAAAGAAAACAAGAAAGAAAGAG
>NW_027166049.1:0-243 GCF_002600585.1 Cystoisospora suis
CTTTCTTTCTTTCTTTGCCTTCTTGCGTGAGATCTGCGACGGGGTGTATGTACACCTACCATAACAGCTTGGCGTATATGGGGAGGAGCCTGATCCATGAGGACAGAAAGTTTCTCCCCCATCCACTTCACAGCCTTCAAAACGTCTCGGCGAGGGGGGCGTAGGTAATCGATGATCTGCTGTGTATAGAGCAGGGCTAAAGCGAATGAACTATCCTAACGAAAAGACAGAGGAGAAGAAGAA
>NW_027166050.1:0-271 GCF_002600585.1 Cystoisospora suis
CCTAGGTACCACATAGGCATCTAAGTGCTCGTAAGTATTCTCCCATTCTCTTTCATGACCTCTTGGAATGACCACTACGACAGTAATGAGATGTTCTGTAGTGATAAAGTCATCTTGCTTCACGACGTCTGGTGTTAAAACATCGATCAAATCTCTCTGAAAGTAATTGCCACTCTGCTGGCTGCCTCCCCCTCCCCCGCTAGCCATCTGTTGACGTACATCATGCCATACAGCCACTTTCGCACGGACTTCGTCGTCGATCTTGGTGATC
>NW_027166051.1:0-286 GCF_002600585.1 Cystoisospora suis
CTATGGCGACTAGGGAAGGTTTCTATTGTATGAGAGTCGAGCGGGAGATGGTAGTACTGCTGCCTCAGGCGATGACGAGTGACGTGGCAGGTATTATTGAAGATGCGCTCACGTGTCGCATATAAGAGGCAGAGCTTGCTTCGGGTCGTGAGGCGCGCGCGCGCTAGATTGAAAGTCTGGAAGTCGTGCGTGTCGCCTTGTCCTTTCCTCGCGTCTGTTTTGTTTGACATCTGATTACTTTTTTTATTGGGTGTCCTTGCGGCGGTGGTGCAGTGCTGATCAGTCT
>NW_027166052.1:0-304 GCF_002600585.1 Cystoisospora suis
GGAAAGAGCCTGCTCTCGTCGAGTCCCTTCGCCCGGCGAGAGCCTTCAGTTTACCAGCTTCGCAGGGCATTGCAACTTGTAGTGCTTTGTTTCGCAGCATCCAAAGCATCGAACCGCAGAACTTGCATTCTCTTTCTTCGCCGGTGTCGCCATGGGTTGCGCCTCCGGTGCTCCTTGCGGTTCCGAACGTCTGCGGCCTCACGCCTGCGGTTTTGTACGGCTTGAATCTCCCTCGGCATAGAGCCATCTCGACGGTGACTTGGAGAAGGGAACGAAGTCTTGTCGAGATGGCTCTATGCCGAGG
>NW_027166053.1:0-516 GCF_002600585.1 Cystoisospora suis
TATATATATATATAGCTGTTGATGGTGTTATAGCCGTGTGTCTACATGTCTATATATATATAGACATGTAGACACACGGCTATACCCCCTGTCTCGCCGCATCTCTGGCCAGCGGAACAAGACATCTGTCCCTCTTCTTATAGATCTCAATGACCAAAAGACCTACACACAAATTTATATGCAAGGTTACATGGACGCGTACACATCTTCACACACCCTTAACGATGATTCCTACTTATCTATCTATCTATCCTTTATCTATCTATCTACCAATGCATCAACCACTCTCCCAGCGAGGCATACATGCATGACCGCCTTCCCTTCATGCATCCGTTATCTACATACACCTTCCCCCACTACGAGATCTCGTTTCTTCTTCTTTAGTGTCTTTTTATCTCCTTTCATTTTCCTTCCTTCCTTCGCTCCGTACCTTGCATTTATCCATGAAGAAGGAATCGGAGTATCCGATACCGACTAAAGCGATATCTCGAGTCTTCTTCATGGATAAATGCAAGG
>NW_027166054.1:0-233 GCF_002600585.1 Cystoisospora suis
TGTGCAGAATCGAGTACAAGCGCGTGTGCCAGAGCGGTATGTCCAGCGCTCCTACCCTCCCTAAGAGACACATCTTTTCCCCCATACTTTCTGCCAGTCAGCACCGTACTCCGGAAACCCACATCGTACGTGCAGGCAGCGCATTCAATCGAGCGGGCACAGGTCTAAAGCGGCGACAGCAGACATGACGCGACAGGGGCAACGTGTCTGCTGTCGCGGCTTTAGATGTGCGA
>NW_027166055.1:0-126 GCF_002600585.1 Cystoisospora suis
AAACCTCTTTCTCTAAGCTACGCCTTGTACTCCACTTTGTATATTTTCCTTTCTCCTTTACACTCCCTTCTTGATCGCGGCTTCCTTTCCCCCACATTACACCACCCTTCTTCGTTCGCTTCCCTC
>NW_027166055.1:630-788 GCF_002600585.1 Cystoisospora suis
TACGCAACGCTGAACTTTCCCTCAGCCGCAAAGCGTAGCATTCTCACTCATGCAGCGACTCAGCTTCCTCTCTCATACAACGCTCAGCTTTCCTTCTCACACAAAGCTCAGCTTTCTTCCTTATGCAAGGCTTAACTTTCTTTCGTACGCAAAGCTTA
>NW_027166056.1:0-437 GCF_002600585.1 Cystoisospora suis
AACTCTTTACTCACACACAGTGTCTCTCGTTGTCACATCCCTCTGAGCATGTTCTCCTCCGGATCTCCACTTCGATCCCTCAACACACCTCCGCTTACATTAGCACGAACTTGGCCACCAGTCGGCTCCCCTACTCTGGTCACTATTACTAACGGACCTCTCTGTACCTGTCGGTCCCTCCGTACCACCACGTCTACACCTCTAGATCACTTCTATCGGACTCACGTACTTGAGAGGCAGAGTTGAAAACTCTGACACCTCTTCCCCCCTTCTTGATTCACGTCTCTTCCCTCTCTCACACATTAATACCTGCTCAATACAGTTTCCACACATCACGTAATCCCTTCGTCTTTTCAAACACACTTGTACATTCACAACACATTCTTTTACATGGGCTCTCAGATCGTATTTCTCCTCGTCAAATTCGCTCTACTCTT
>NW_027166057.1:0-244 GCF_002600585.1 Cystoisospora suis
TTACCCCTTTTGGTAGCTTCCCGTCTATTTATCCTCCCTTCGGCACGCACCGCTTCCCTAATAGCGTCTTCTAAATCACTTGGGCTTTTCGCCTCCACCGCTTCCGCTATTTCCGGTTTCAGATTATCAATAAAGAGTTCCATTTTCTCCTCCTCCGTTAGAGTAGGGCACTCAGTCACCCCCTCATTAAATCTCCACAAATATTCTTGCACTGTGGAGGTCTGCTTTACCCTCAGCAGCCTCT
>NW_027166058.1:0-263 GCF_002600585.1 Cystoisospora suis
TTCTCCTTCTTCTTCTTGTCTTCAGGTGCAGGGCGACTCTGATCTGGATCGACAACTTCTCCCTTTTCATCCTCCCCCCTCTTCACGTCTTTCCTCCTTAGAAGAGAGAAATGGGATTTCTCTGGCGAGAAAAGACCACCTTCTTCATCTTCGTCACCCATTCGGCTTATAGACGAGCTCGCTATCGATTCAGCAACAGCCGCCGCATACTCAGGTGTAATACTATGTCGAGCTGAAAACACAAACCCCGAGCCCCCCCCCCC
>NW_027166059.1:0-673 GCF_002600585.1 Cystoisospora suis
AAACACGCAATGCCAAGCTCCAAGTTCCCTCACCAACACATTCCCCCTACCCACCTCGCCTGTCCACGCATCGCATACAAATCCAAACACTTCCCCCACAACACACCAACGCACACCTACTACACCTCATAAGACACACCCTCATGCATAACCACACTAGGTCAACCACGCCCACTCCCACCAATCCTCTGCTTACACACGCCTGATCCCCTCTACAAATCATCCCCTACCAAACACGCCCACCAATTCCGCAACTTCCTCTCTACCTCTACGCCACTGCTGCTGCATACACGCGCACAGCACACTCACCAGCACCACGTATACCCATCTGCACACCACCGCACCGTATCACTCCCACCCTTGCACCCAAAACACCCTTCCGCGGCACGCCCTAGCAAATCAAAGTCAGCACAGTCGCGTCTTCCCATGCTCCCCCCCACGCCCAAACACTCCCAAACAAACGCCACAAATCCCTCCAAAACCACTTCCTCCATTTCTCAACTTCACTCCAACCAACACACAAACCCACTCCTGTCCATAAACCCACCTCGTCCCTCCATTCAGGACTGCACACCACTCATCACCACTCTGGGCTCCACTAAACCACTCAAATTACAAACACTAATCTGCTCACCCACGCTCCCACCGTTCTTCCGAAACAACGAACTATAGA
>NW_027166060.1:0-284 GCF_002600585.1 Cystoisospora suis
TTTCCGATCGTGTCGGGCGTGGCGGAACCCGCACCTGTTCGTTTTTCCAATTTCTACACGCGACTTTGTCGCGACTGTGTGGCTCTACCAGTGAGGTGGCATGATTGAACTGGTGGGTGCAAACTTGTGGTTATGTTGAAACTGTTCCGCTACATCGCACAACAAAGTGGTGCCGTGACCCGGGACACTTAAATCCTGACTGGTTCAGCGGTGTGACTCCTCCGGAATCGAACCGGGGGTGTTCAGATCTACAGTTTAGTGCTCTGCCAGCTGAGGTATCCCGA
>NW_027166061.1:0-492 GCF_002600585.1 Cystoisospora suis
GGCCCGTAATAAAACCTTTTTTTTCGACCATATCAGTCGCGTCACCCTTCCACAATCTACAGGTCTTGTCTTCAAGGTTGTAAGACCAATACCGACAGGCCCGGTCACGGTGACACACAGTCCTGCAGTTGAGAAAGTTGCTGACGTTCGGAACTGTCCTGTACTGCTGTCCGGATATCGGATAAACATCTTTGTGAATGCAGCGATATACTTCGGGTTCCGGGATTTTCGCATCCTCTTCGCAAAAGTATTTATCTCCCGAGACCGCCCCCTTCATGTACCCGTGGCCGCGGAATCCCGCACCCTCTATCAAATGGCACGTGCCATTTACTCCATCCGTGGCCCCTTCCCATGTCCAATCCTGACAAGTATCGGTGTCCAGGCACCAGACCTGGCAGTCGAAAGGCGAATACATTTTCCCTGATACAAGGACGTCGGCGGCATAGATCGTGTCTAACTGAAAGCACCTACTGTAAAGGCTGCCGCAAGAAC
>NW_027166062.1:0-292 GCF_002600585.1 Cystoisospora suis
GCCGCGTGCACACTATGGGTCGACTTCGATGCATGAAACCTACACTCAGGGGGAGGGAAGCTGTCATGCCTCCTAACGCTGTGATACAGCCAGTGGGCCTGTTCGACTACGCCAGCACATAGCCGCCGAGCCTGACAGTCGAACCCTCCGCAGCCGGGACTCGTTAACGCACACTTCCGTGATGCCAGTGTCCTCGTACGGCCCCGCCACCCGCTCTGGTCCTGCTGACGCCCGGTTAAGGCCCCTCCAAACGGTTCGCAGGCTGTTGTCCCGTATGCCCCCATCCCTCTCG
>NW_027166063.1:0-220 GCF_002600585.1 Cystoisospora suis
TATCTATCTATCTATACACATACGTGTGTATGCATGTATATCCCATATATATGTATATATATAGCTATATAGGTATGTGTATGTATGTGCATGCCATGAAATGTGGGTGCGTGTGTATGAGGTCTTGTGCGATGCAGGAAAGATTCGTTTGCATGCGCCTGCATTGCAACTATCCCAAGTGAATAGCTACAGACAGAGATAAAGATAGATGGATAGATAG
>NW_027166064.1:0-246 GCF_002600585.1 Cystoisospora suis
CTCTATATATATGTAGAGAGAGAAATTTACGCTTACAGAGTCTTTATGTATTTCTATATATATGTACGTGTCGCGTTTAGTGTCTGCCTGTCTCTCTCTCTCTCCCCCTACACCTGTTTATAGTCGATCTAGATGTGAATGAAAGATATCTCCTCTATACTCGAGAAGAGAAGAACACTGTATCGAATGCACATACCTAGGTGGAGTCTATATCATAGAGTTATCTGACTGCACACGCATGTAGAT
>NW_027166065.1:0-348 GCF_002600585.1 Cystoisospora suis
CTTGCGGATATACTCCTGAATCACTTTCCCTACTTCGCGCTGCTCTTGTGGGCTCATCCTCCGGAGAGGAAAGTGCGGCGGCGAAGAGTTGGGCAACAGGTGGATTTGTAGCCGAGTTCTGAACTGCGGTGGAGGCCCGACGGGGAGTTCCCCGGGGAAAACGTCGGCGTACTCATGAAACAGCAGTTCTGCCTCCGCTGTCGTCGACGTTGCCTGCGATGTCCCGGCTTCACTAATAACCGCTACAAATACTTCATCGCATTCCTCAACTTCCTTTGCAATCTCGGTTGCATCCACTGGAGCACACGATAGTGCGGCCTTCTCGGTGATGTCAGCCGGACATTCCAC
>NW_027166066.1:0-259 GCF_002600585.1 Cystoisospora suis
CCGTCCTTCTTCTTCTTCATTCGGAAAGTGACTTTCATCCGGTGCAGCATCAGACAGATCTGCGGGGTAGCCCCCGTAGACGAGCACCTCTGGCTCAGTCAGCTGCGACCTGGACGGCCGGACTCGGACACTCTTCAACGACGAAATGGTTCGAGCTACTTGACGGCAAGGTCGCCGGAATGAGCATCTATTGCCGGGGTGATCGTCCACTTCCGTCGCGTCCTCCCCTCCATCTCGGTCATACACGTCCCGTGCTACG
>NW_027166067.1:0-239 GCF_002600585.1 Cystoisospora suis
TCTCTCTCTTCTCGATTTCAGAGGTCATCATGTCAGTTCTTCGCACTGTCTGCTGGATGATAGCGCACTAGCTACAAGCCAGGAAGGATACTTATCTCGGTTCTCAGCATCCAGATTGGTGTTTCTTCCGGGGACGTATGAAGGACATACGGGTCGCTACTTTGTCATCTATGGTTCTCTTGTATCCAAACATTTTTGCTGCCTCGTAGTATACGTGCCTCTGATTATCTAAGTCTGCC
>NW_027166068.1:0-121 GCF_002600585.1 Cystoisospora suis
ATTAAAGATAGATAGATACATAAGTTAAAGATAGATCGAAGTGGTGTACCTACTTGATTGATAGTGAGAATGATAGACCCGTTGATAGCATCCCTCCCAAGATATTGGACAATAGGGAGTT
>NW_027166068.1:494-762 GCF_002600585.1 Cystoisospora suis
GAGAATGAGAGATTTGCATCTTTTCTTCATTTTCTACACTGGGGGTGCTAACAGAAGAAGCCGAAGAGGAAGAAAGATGGTAGACGTGTTCTATGGGGTGTCTATACACCTCACATTGCCAATTATGAAATCCAGGGAGGCGTTGAAGATGCTGAGAGATTTTGGTTCCTACACCTGCCATCGATAAAACAACTGGATATTTCATTACTTCACAAGTCTCTTGATTTAATCTCTTCTCCTTCTGTTTCTTCTCTCCCCCCCCTGTCTG
>NW_027166069.1:0-411 GCF_002600585.1 Cystoisospora suis
GGATTGTAAAATCCTGACAAGTGAGTAAACACTCGGGAAGCAGAGAAAGCAAAAGCCCAGGGTCCAGCAGACTGCGTACAAAGGGGAATGAGCGGTGAAGACTGGCTGTTAGGGGTTCCGTCGCTACATATCATCAGGAGTCATCGGTCGGCCTGTGGGTCTCAACAATTGTTAGAGCTGCTTGCAGAGTTCCGATCCGTGTTCAGACTGTCCGGAGATCCACCTACCCGAATCGCGGGAGTAGAGGCTGCTATACCTACGGAGAATGCGAAGCCCTGTTGCACGGCGCCCTCCCGTCAGTCGCTTGCTGAGAGGAAGATTGTGGCCGAGGAGATCCAGAAAATGCAAAAACAAGGCATCATAGATCCAAGCAACTTCCCGTGGTCCAGTGCCGTCGTTCTAGTACCCAAG
>NW_027166070.1:0-625 GCF_002600585.1 Cystoisospora suis
TTGCTGTGCGGCTGGCACTACACGCTGATGGTGGAAGTCTTGTTAAGCAGCGGACCCCAGAGAAAAATGAGGAGTTCGTACATGCGTGAGGAACAGGGTCCCTAGAGGTACGGCAAGTGCCGCAATGCTAAAGATGATAAGGGAAGACTGATCAAAAATGACGCATGTGATATCCAGCATCCCGCGGTGAAGATTGAGGCTGGGGTATCAAGCAGAAAATTCAGAAATGAAGTCGACACGAAACCCCGGAACCACCACACAAGACGTTTGCGATCATCAGCGACTCACAGAGACTAGGTCTGCGGAAACTGCTGAGTTACTATTGACCGGGGACCAGCCGAAACGGCCTGGATGAGACGGTTGAGCCTGGCAGTAGCAGGAAGGACTTGTCTGAGGAGAAAGGGCGGGAAACGGCGCACCCCCCTATTTCGGTAAATCGGTGACTAGATAACTCGCCCTTTGCGCGGGAGGCTATCCTGATGAGTCTCCAATGAATCAACCGCCTGTGCTCGGCCTGGTGAGCTGGCGTACCACCAGGACGGCTGGGGCGCCGGCGAACAAGGACGGGAGACGCGGTGGTGAGCATTCACCAGGGCCGAAAGCGCCGTACTAGGGATTCGGTCTG
>NW_027166071.1:0-255 GCF_002600585.1 Cystoisospora suis
GTCGCCTCTTTGTTACCTGCATATCACTAAGGAGATCGAGAGTGACGAGGACCTGATCATCGACGGTATGAGCGCTTTCACGAACGCCCATCCATACACCTTCAATGTAAGAGAAGAAAGCATCAATCGCGATAAGAAATCTCTTTCTCTTTCTTCTTAGATTATATTCATTCACATACTCTCTACTGATCCACCCTGGCGTTAACGATAAGTCTTTCAGAAAGATTTCCTGTGTAGAAGCAGAAGAAGAAGAAG
>NW_027166072.1:0-434 GCF_002600585.1 Cystoisospora suis
TTCTTGCGGCAGCCTTTACACACGGCTCCTTGGAGGGTGAAGTGGTGTGATGCCCACGGACGCGTCAAGGGTCCGCGCCAGTGCCCCCGTTGTCGACGGAAAACTTCTCATTGCTGAAAACCGCGTTTTTCTTTCTGCACCCGTTTGCCGTTTCTTTGTACCGATCGATTATGCTGACTGGTGCCGTCACGAAAGCTGTCGCCTTCTGCGTAGTCCCCCCGAGAGGACCCTGCAAGTGTCTTTAAGCCTTGCTCCATTTTTCCTCTACATACAGCGAGAAAGACTTATTTGTATCTCGCGACTACAAAGAGCTGTGAGGGTTCCGGGGCTGTGGGCAACACGGGGCGAACCGTGGCTGCGTGCAGGGGCCCTCCTACTCTGCTGCGTTTTGCTGGCGAGCAGGCCTTCTTCCCACTGGGGTCTCAGCTTTGTTC
>NW_027166072.1:483-3010 GCF_002600585.1 Cystoisospora suis
GCTGGGCCGTCCTCACTCTAGTGCTTTTTCTCTGTGCTTGCACCCCGGCAAAGTGCCAGGCGTCGTCACGGTTTTTCGCTGTTTTTGTGATCCCGACACGAGAGCGAGGCCCGGGTACACGATCAACACGGGTCACGTAGTGTATGCCGGTACTCTGAGGAACAGCGTCGCAGTGTGTCTCAGCGAACACAATACAGGGTGCGCGGGTGTTTGAGGTGTTTTCATCGAAATTATTAGTGTTGGTCAGGGCTGGAAACAAAAGGAGGTGGTGTTCGTGGTAGCATGTCATTCAGCTCTGGGCGCGCCGGTGGACGCTTGTACTGCTGCTGTTGCTGCCGCTGCGGTGGTCCGCGGAGCGCGGTGCACCCCATGAGCGACATCCCGCCTGCCCTGCTTCAACGATGTCAGATACGTTCGTGCCTCCCGTGTCAGTCTCTTCCGCTGCATCTATCAGTATTGTTCTATTTCTTTTTGCTGCTGACTGTCGTCTTTGGATACTTTCTTCCTTCGGACGTCTCGTTCGAAGTTGTGCTTGCATCAACTGAGGGCCGCAACAAGGGTGCATCGCGCGCGTAGCGCCCTGAAGGATTCTGCCGTACACTCCCGTCTGTGCTTCGTTGTGCAGCGTTGCTGTAACCATGGCGCCCAAAAAGACCATTATCAAGAAAGGCAAGGCGAAAAAAGACCCCAACGCGCCTAAGAGGCCGTTGAGTGCTTTCATTTTTTTTTCGCAGGACAAGCGGGAGGAAATTATTCGGAAAAATCCTGAGTTGAAGTCGAAGCTCGCTGAGGTTGGGAAGATGGTAGGGGAGGCGTGGGGGAAGCTCTCAGACGCGCAGAAGAAGCCGTACGAGACCAAGGCCGTCGCAGATAAGGCACGCTACGAGAAGGAAATGCTTGCGTATAAGAAGAGTGGCAAATGACACATCCAAGTCCTTATGTTTTTTTAGTTTCCGGCTGCCTCGTCTTCGGTCCCGAGAACTCTGTTCTTTTTGCAGACATCGGCGTGCGGCGCGACGTCACCGTCGCCCTGTCATCTTTTTCCGGCTTCTCTTCACCGTCGAAAGAGGCCGTTTCTTTTACTGATTGAGCGGTCGTGTGTGTTCTTTAAACGAAGGTAGCACCAGGGCGGCTGTTTCAAGAAGTTTGCGGATATGGGACGTCCGTTCTGTCATGTCTAAAACACACTTGGGGCGTTCGCATGTTGCACGCAGAGCACTACATCTGTTGTTCAAGTATCGTTTCCTGTTACGACAGCGTAGTACTTCGCGGGCGTGCCGACGGGATATCTTTAAGATTTCGACTTCCTCGTTTTGTCGTTCGGCGCTGGTATGTGAGGGTCCGTCCTCTTGTCTTTTGCTTTTGATTTAACTCTACTCTTGACATCATTTGCAGGGGCAGTGTCCTTATTTGGTGCAGCTGTAGGGCGTTCAGCTTCGTGTACGCAGAACACGAAAGACACTGGAGGGCAACCGGTGGGATGCATTCGGGCAGACGATGCTGGCACCCTTTGCTGTCTCTCCTTTGTCTCTGGATTGACGCCTGTCAGTTCCGGGGTGTTCCGTGCTGCAAGTGGTTAGCTACCGAAAACTAATTTTGTCAATACGTGTTGCTGTTCCCGAGCCCGGTGATTTCGTGCTGTGCATTCCTTTTTGAGTCACCTAACTGGGAGCCCGCATGTTTTTTGGTTCACGAGGACTGGCGTCACTGGGAGGAGCCCACGGAGATCACGACACGAACAAATCACGGTTCTAGGACTGTAGTCAGTGTTAGTATGGATTGGCAGTCTTGTTACGGTAACGACGCAGCACTTCTGTATTCACGAAGCTGGTTCCTGTACAGCGGCTCGGTCAAAAAAATCGCGATCCTCAGAGGTACTGCTTCATTAAGTGCAGAAGACAGAGAGCGCAGACAATGCCGAACAGGAGCTCCATGAATCGGCCTCCGCGATGCGTTCTTGCGACTGGAACTACAGCTCCAGGTGTTCACAGCTACGTGGCACGGGCGAAGATGAGGTCGGTACTGGGGACGGTGCAGTAGCCAGTCAGTAGGGCACATTGTTACGTTTACGCTTAGGTCAGAGCCCGGGAAGATGGGCAAGTTGTGTGCAAGGTAAGATGCGCCTTTTCGCACACACTACACAAGAAAACATTTGCGGCACAGCGACAAGGGTCTTTCAGGGAATAGGCAACGTCGCGACAATACGGGGTAGGCAGGGGAAAGTATATCAGTGCACGGTCGGTTACGAGCAGATAGAGCTGAAACCCGACACCGGTGAAGTCCAATTCATTCCCGGTGGCAGGCGATGCCACGAGACCAGTCGGGCATCCCCGTTTCTAGTCTCGGTCATTGGAGGTAAGTAACGCAGTGTGTAGCCATCTTCCGCCACTTTCACTTNNGCAACACGCTAAGACGTATCTTTTTTCTAGGCTTCAGCCTAAGATCTTCCCTCACTTGCGGCTTCGCAGTTGCTTCGTGCGCGTTCTGGAAGGTGGGTAGCCTTGCTTGTCAGGAAGCTCGCGTCCTG
>NW_027166073.1:0-181 GCF_002600585.1 Cystoisospora suis
TATCCATCTATCTATCTACATCTCTCTAAATAGAAGTAGATCTCTCTCTCTATCTATAGATCTACCCCCTATATCTATATCTCTATCATGGGATCTCCACTACTCTCTCTTTCTAGCTGCAGTAGTAGATGTGCATGTACATGTATGATCACGCAGCTTCACACACCACAGACGTAGAACG
>NW_027166073.1:662-823 GCF_002600585.1 Cystoisospora suis
TCTATCTATCTATGTAGGAAGAAAGCCTTTCATTTAACAGGGTAGCTATTTTCCTTCTTATTTGCCTTTTTGCAAATCCAACTCTGTTGAGGTGTATGTACGTACACTCGAGCAACCCCCGTGCATCCGTCTACATATACAAATACACACATACATATATA
>NW_027166074.1:0-279 GCF_002600585.1 Cystoisospora suis
AAAGCTTCGAAGAGGCTGCTGCAGTCTTGACGTGGTCTATGGAGCGTTCTCGCTCGTTGTCTGGACCTCAAACGCAGAACAGCGAAACCGAACCTGCAAGCGAAGGTAGGGTCGGTGCAGAAGACGCAAATACAGATATTCCTTTCAAAGCCGTGCGTCAGAGCCCAGTAGGTTCTCCCACTCACCTTCGTCGGTACAGCGAAAACCCAGCACGGCAGCTTTTCAGCGGCGTGCTGCGGTTTCGCTATACCCCGCAGTTCTTTCAACGGCTGAGAACAG
>NW_027166075.1:0-265 GCF_002600585.1 Cystoisospora suis
CGGTCACCAAGAATCATTACAGACCGAGTCTGCGTCAGCGCAAAGCGTTTGACCTTCCGAAACAAGGTCGGGAGCGGCACGATCTGTAGTGTTATGAGAGCGTCTCTTGTCTGTTTATCCAGGCCGCGGATGAAGACGAACCGCTCCATTGTCTCGCTGAGCTCCGCGGCAAGCGCAGGTAGCATCTGGAACCGTGTCACGTACTGCTGTGGCTATCCGGGTGTCACCTGTAGCTCTGCGAACTCCTGCAGTATATCCCTTTGTG
>NW_027166076.1:0-243 GCF_002600585.1 Cystoisospora suis
TCATCCCGCTTCGGTGGCTTTTCTCCATGCTATATGGAATAGTTATATGCATGCTCCTGTATATAGCCGTATCTAGTTGGCCCTAGATTTCAGATACATAGGTGTATATGTACTTGTAGACGTATCTAGATCTCTCCTGGTGTCTTACTACTCACGCAGAATCTCTTGCATGCATGTAGAGAGAACTCGATCCACCTACGTGGTGTATAGACACTACTCATATATAGAGAGGTCTTGTTTAGC
>NW_027166077.1:0-249 GCF_002600585.1 Cystoisospora suis
TGTATCGCCGACGGCATCTCTAGGTTGAATTTGAGCCTACCACTAGACGTAGATCTTCTATCCGGCCTTCTGTATGATCGAAGACGAAGCGGTCGTCTCCTTCTGGAACTCCGCCTATGAGAAAATTCGCCACGCCGAGAGCTCCTTCTATCGCTTGATTGATCGCCTGAGGTGCAGGCGCCTGGCGCTTCTGCTTGCGACCCTCTAAGCCTAAGATGAGCAAGACGAAGAAGAAGGGAGAGGGGGAGA
>NW_027166078.1:0-225 GCF_002600585.1 Cystoisospora suis
TGCGGCGTGGGGCAGCTCGGCTCAGCCCAGGTCGCGAATATGCTTGTAACATGTACTAAGGTGTTTTTTTGCGTGTGTGAATGTGGGATGCAGTCCCGCACTTTCGTACTCCCTTCGGTCTTTTATCCAGGCTTGCATTCTCGTATGATCCATGAATCACTCTGTGTGTGGGATCGGATCAGAGGTGCCTATGTGGGCGTCCGTAGTCGGTAAATCTGCCTGAAG
>NW_027166079.1:0-218 GCF_002600585.1 Cystoisospora suis
AACTTGAATAACTTCGTGAAATGAAGGCGTACGGGACGTTTGCCGCACGGCTGAAGAGCCATCCCCACGGATCAACTTCCCAGAACAGGAGAGGTTTCCATGAGCCTCTCTTTTTGCAAACGGAGAAATTCGCTCCCGTCGGGTGCGTCCGGGCGGGTGCCTCCCGAACATGCTCCTTTGAGTAACTCTGGGCTTCTGCGGCCTGAGCCGCTCTTTCC
>NW_027166079.1:662-809 GCF_002600585.1 Cystoisospora suis
TTTGCACACAAGGAGACGCGCCGAGTTGGCCGGCATCGAGGCCCGTGGCGCTTGCCGGAGAAATTGCACGTGCTCCCGTCCCTTTCTGCCTTTATATAGGCTTAAGATTCCGCGTTTTTATTTTCTCCCTGCGAAGAAAGTGCGAGG
>NW_027166080.1:0-328 GCF_002600585.1 Cystoisospora suis
CTGTGAGTAGGTGCAGTGTTGTTTGATGGAGAAGGTATTGAGAGGTAGGCAGAGGATGGAATTGCAGAATGGCAGCAAAACTGGTCAGCTGTGGTTTCTGAGTATACTGCGGTGGTTGCGTGGAGAGGCCTGTGCGAGGGCGGCGTGTGGTTTCAGTTTTTGGATACTATTGCTGAGCGACCAGAGACGTCGTTGCGCTAAGGATTGTAGAGTGTCTGATGGAGTTGCCATGATCTTGTGCGTAATTTGTGGTGAAGGCGTGTGGTTCGTTCTGTCTGCCTGTCAGAAGAAAGGGATGGACACATGGACTCGTTCGTTGGTTTTCAGG
>NW_027166081.1:0-209 GCF_002600585.1 Cystoisospora suis
GAAATCGGATAGATAGATAGATAGATAGCATCTCCGCATCGCATCGTGGAGAGGAGACATGTGTGTGTTATGTGTGTGGATGTGTTGGTAAGGGAAGGCGTGAGTACAGAGAGAGATCGGTCATCTTTGCCTGTCTCTATCTATCTTAGAGCTCTGTCTCTCTGGCTATTGTGTATGTATAATCTCACACAATAGCCAGAGAGACAGAG
>NW_027166082.1:0-237 GCF_002600585.1 Cystoisospora suis
CTTCCCCTCCAGTGTACATACACCCTGGCTACGTCCATGCTACTACCACCATAGATGCACGTACCCGAACGGAAGTCGATGTATGACAATCCACGTCAATATCCCTCTCGCTCTCTGTCTCTCTTGTCTACTTATAAGGTCTTCAAAGAAGTTGGGCCGGCGTGCTATACATCTTTTCAGAACCCACATCGTCTCTTCGTTATATGGCTGGTGTACGTACACCTTACGCGAAGCAGG
>NW_027166083.1:0-270 GCF_002600585.1 Cystoisospora suis
GCAATGGGCAGGATGAAAGAGAAAAGGAAGCACATAAATCTGCGTGTTCTTTTTGCCTTTGAAGATGTTGAACTTTAAAGGCAAAAAGAACTTTAGAGAGCCGTAGGCGTACCACGTGGAATAGGAGAGGTGTATGTACATCACTTTCTTTCTTCTTCTTCTATTCACATGCATGCAAAGATAGAGCATGCATCTCTGAAACGAACTTCGTGTATATCTCCAGATCTGTACAGATAGAGGGTGTATCGAGAGAAAGGGAGAGAGAAAGAG
>NW_027166084.1:0-209 GCF_002600585.1 Cystoisospora suis
CAGAATCTTCTTGCGAGCCAAGCCTCTCATGGGGATCAAGAGGAGCACTCAACTCTCTATCAACAATGCCCCGTACGGAGAGATTCCATAGAAGAGGCTCCGCGGAGATGTCTATAGAGATATAGATATCTAAACTAGCCCGATGATAAAGGCAAGCTTGAAGACGAGTCCGAAGGCGAAGGTGGTAAAGAAAAAGACGAAAAAGAAGA
>NW_027166085.1:0-262 GCF_002600585.1 Cystoisospora suis
CGGATCCAGTCCTCCAGTGTGTGATATATGCACTCTCGCAGTGAAGGGGCCACTGGAGCGCAGGTGCAAATGTTGTCTTAGATAACCCAGTTGTCTACGACTGGTAGCGGATCGCGATACACGAGTAACCGGCCTACCTTAGCAAGGAAATAGCGTTCAGCCTCTATCTGGGATGAGAGAGGGAATGAATGCGTTTTTGCTGTAAAGGTGCAGGCAGGTGCAGCTGTTCGGAATGAAGCGTCAAGGGCAAGTCTCGCTGTCA
>NW_027166086.1:0-268 GCF_002600585.1 Cystoisospora suis
GTCAAGGGCAAGTCTCGCTGTCACCCACCGGAGGAAGAAGGTGAGTGGCGAGCGCGCAGTAGGGGGGGATGATGGTTGTGCTGGAGTTTGTTGTCCGGGTGGATGCGCAGCAGCTGGGGAATGCGTCGGTGAATGGACGGGCGAAGAGTCGAGGTGCTGTAACGATTGATTAGCAGGGAAGGGAGCAGTGTGTCGGCGGGTATACTCAAGAGCCGGAGGCTATTGGGTGAGAAAGAGTGAGTGGTTGTCGTTAACGTCTGTCGTGACG
>NW_027166087.1:0-433 GCF_002600585.1 Cystoisospora suis
CACTGATGTGCTACCAGCTCCTTTGGTTTGAGTGTAGTGTGGAGGCTGCCCCAGCCACCCATCGTGGGCAACAGCTTTTCCTTGGTCGCTTGAGGCATTCGTCAGATGACGGAGCCCCCCGGGAGCACACGAAAAACGTTTCGCTGAAGTCCGTAGGCACAGCATTGCTGTAGGATAGGCCGATGCAACGCCAGCGGACCCCCGCTCGATCGCGCATTGTGGCTGAACCCTGGGGCACTCATGCCTCGAGTCTCCCGTGTAGTGACGGAGCGCTGCTCGAGAGAAGCTCCCTGGTACTCCGGGCCGTAGAGCCCGACCACGGGGGGCACCACTCCGGATCCCACAAGCCTCTCGTACACAGGGCCTCACTGCTCCCAGAAGAAGCATCGAGCAGCGGTATCATGGCGAGAAGGAGCACGTTCCGCACAAACGG
>NW_027166088.1:0-218 GCF_002600585.1 Cystoisospora suis
GAAGCACATCCATGCTTTAGCTGCTCTGTCGCGGGGGGTTCCACCCTCTTTCCGGAGAAGAAGCGAAATTCTTTGGAAAGCAAGAGCTCTCTGCTTCTTGAGAGTCTTTCAGAAAAGCTAACGGGATTACACACGTGATTTACTCCCGTAGCCGCGTGAAAAGAAAAGTACTCCGCAGCTACAAGGACGCTTCGGCAGTTGTTTGCCAGGTGTACATA
>NW_027166089.1:0-216 GCF_002600585.1 Cystoisospora suis
TTCTTTCTTTCTGTCTTTTGCATTCCTTTTTTCTTCTCATCTTTCACATCTCTCTTCCTCTTCCACAGATTAAGGCGAGACGTATGTCCGTAGACATCTGTATACACATGTATGGCGATACGTATATGTAGAGAGAGGGACAGGTGGATAAGTATATCAAGAGGGGGTCTGTACACTACCACCCACTCTTCATAGCTGATGCTATGTCGAGGGGGG
>NW_027166090.1:0-226 GCF_002600585.1 Cystoisospora suis
ACCTATATATGTATGTATGTAGGCATATCTCTACATGTCTATATGCATGTGAACTACTTCATGAATATCTTCTTCCTTTTTATTTGTGTTTTGGAATATCTTTTGTCTTCTTTTCCCTTTTGCTCTTTTCTTGGTTGCCTTTTTATCTTTAGAAGGCCCGTGAAGAAGTGGCGAGACTGCGGAAGCTTTCCCTTCAGACGTCTGATAGAGAGAGAGCGAAATTTTA